>NC_030856.1:3692914-3872608 GCF_000208745.1 Theobroma cacao
CCCTGCCAGTCGTACCTCTCTCCTTTCTTTTTTCATTTTTTTTTAAAATTTTATTATATATTTTTTAATTCATTTTTTTTGTTTATAATTTAGTGTCTACAAGAAGCAACTTACATTTGAGTTCTCGATGCATCTTATCCCATATTTTGATTTTGTTGCAACCGTCTCTTTCTCTTTGTCAATTAAGACTTTCCCACCAAATACAAGCATGCTTTTTTAATTTAATTGCAACAAGCTTCACATGTTTTTCATCGGGAATATCTTTGAGCTCGAAAACTCTTTCTACTGTGTAGAGCTAGTCAAGGAAGTTATCAAGGTGAAGTCTTCCTTCAAATTCAAGATGTCGACTTTGATTCCTAAGTCTCTAGTAGCAGTAGTTCTCAGTCGATGTATAGGTACTTCTTCATTAGAGGATGAATTTTGATGGAAAGGGTTGATATCATCCTCTTCATCACTAGAGCTGTTATTATGGATTTGAGTAACATCACGTTTTGTGAGTTGCTCTTGTAATTCTTGAATTTGGCATTGGAGTTCCACAATCTCAATCTCATGATTATTTATTTGACGATTTTGACGTCTTAGCGGCATTCCAAATAAGGAAAGTCAAAAACTCGATAGTGACAATAACTCGAATTACGCAGCAAACAAGGATCCTTTTGCTCTTATACCAAACTAACGTCGGGCATTGTGAAGACACTAATCGTGGTAAGGTTGGAAACCCCACTAAGATGGATAACCAATCTTGACAAGGTTAGAAAATCCCACTAAGGTGAAAAATAACCAAAATCTCACTTTGGTTGACTAGGCCAAAGTTACTAAAAACTTCTTACTCTTTTAAAAAGAACCTAAAGAAAATAAGTACTCTTACTTAAGAAAATATTATTTATTAACTCTCAACTAGAATGTGAATAATAACTAAGCCTAAAGGTCCTATTTATAATATTATAGGCCCACATTATAATAAAACTCTACTTCAAATTACTTAATACAACTAGAGTACTTAACTAGAAATTTAAATAAAATAAGTGTTCTATTCCTAAATAGAACATGACTAACTTAAAGTTCTAATACTTCTATTATACTTATAATTTCTAAATAATAATAATCTAATAATATACTCCACACTTACTTTCCTTTTCTCTGTCATGCTGTTATACTTGGGCAAAATCTACGAAGAATACCAAGCATAACCCCTGATTTCCTTGGCAGAACAACATAAAACTAAGGGTAATAAACTGTATCTTTGGTACATTATCTACACCCAGGACTGACCGTCGTGGGATGCCAGAAGTCTTTCACGAATTTAACCCAAAGTTGTTCAAAGTCAAACAAAAGAATATTTTAAAACTTAAACTCAGTGTATAATGCAAACATGAGATGCCATGGAAGTCAAGGCAACAGAAAGTTTTTTGTGTATGTCATTGAAAAGAAAAGGATGTATCAATCACACCCACAGGTGTAACTTATATATATATATATATATATATATATATATGCATGTATATTTGTTCTCCTTCTTTGTGAATCATGAAAGTTGAGTAAGTTCTTGAACAACAGTCAGAAATGGACCGCAGACCTGCATTTTCATGGTTTTAGTTATTATTTTAATAGAAAATAATATGTACAAAGAGTTTATATACAGGTCTTTGGGAAACTACAAGGCATAGCATTGCTCAAGGATTGGAAAGATTGACTTTTCAATGGTGTATACGGAGGAGGATATACCCTTATGTAGTGAGGGTCGGATTCATATAACCCAAATGCTTTGAGCAAAAATTCAGAAGTCAAATGGCCTATTTCTCAGGTCCTGGAGAAATTTATATAAATTAAATGTATATTTTAGTCGAAGCAAGCAGGTTACATCAAAAAATATGAATAAAGGATAGTTTCAGTTGCATTAGAAAGTTTGAGGTAGGCGGTGTTGAAAAGAAAATTCTAGTAAGTCTCTTGGATAGAAAATTTTGCTGACTCTCTTCATTATTTGCATCATGAAGGCTGAAAAATTTAGCCCTACCAGAAAACTTTAGCAGCGGTCAGAAAAGGCACCTCAAGTTTGAGATGTCAATGTTGAAGTTGTGACATTCTGTTTTTGAAATTATCATAAAAGGAATGGGTTTTTCCAAGTCTTCAGCTTCTCGTTATTATCAATGGCAGGCTTTGTCTTGCTTCTGCTTTGCTCCTTTTTGTGGCCTCATGTAACAGTATCCATTGCAGTGGACAGCATAAATTCAACTCATTCAATTAGAGATGGTGACACCTTAGTTTCAGCTGGTGGAATATTTGAACTAGGATTCTTTAGCCCAGGTTCCAGCAGCAAAAGATACTTGGGGATATGGTATCAGAATTCTGTCACCACAGTTCCATGGGTGGCCAATAGAGAAGTGCCCCTCAATGATACATCCAGTGTTTTAAGAGTTACCGACCAGGGAATTCTTGTCCTTCTAGATAGTAATGGGAGCACTGTTTGGTCTTCCAATGCATCGAGACCTGTTCGTATCCCAGTTGTGCAGCTCTTGGACTCAGGAAATCTTGTTGTGAAAGATGATGGCGACAGTAATCCAGAAAACTTCATTTGGCAAAGTTTTGATTATCCAGGCGACACATTCATTGCACGAATGAAGATTGGAAGAGACTTCAGAACAGGCCTGGATCGTTTCCTTTCATCTTGGAAAAGTCCTGACGATCCTTCAGCAGGTAAGTTCACATATCGATTTGAGCTTGGAGGATTTCCAGAGGTTGTAGTGAGCGAGGGTTCGACTGTGAGATTCCGGTCTGGACCTTACAATGGTGAGCGGATGAGTGGGATGCTCGAAATGAAGGAAAACCCTATGTACACTTATGATTTTGTTTTTAATGAGGAGGAGTTCTATCTACCATTCACTCCTCGCAATAGCTCAATTCTTTTAAGGGGGGTGCCAAGTAGTCAGAATGGAGCTATAGAGCCCTTCATGTGGATTGATCCAAATCGAGGTTGGATACAAAATCTTCCACTTTACATAGATAACTGTGACAGGTATGCATTATGTGGTGCAAATGGTATCTGTGACAACAACAAGTCCCCTGTCTGTAGTTGCATGACAGGATTTGTACCGAAAAGTCCAAAGGAATGGGATGCAGTACCAGGGACAGATGGTTGCCTAAGAAAGACTCGCCTAAACTGTTCTGGAGATGATTTTATAAAAGTCTCTGCGTAAAGTTGCCAGAAACAAGACAATCATGGTATAACTACAATATAAACTTAGAGGAGTGCAAAAGCCTGTGCTTGGCAAATTGCACCTGCATAGGTTATGCTAATTTGGACATAAGAAATGGAGGAAGTGGGTGTTTGCTCTGGTTTACTGACCTCATTGATATGAGATATATAACTGATAGCGCTCAAGATATCTATGTGAAGGTTGCTGCATCAGAACTAGGTATGAAATAACCTCAAGCCTCAAAATTTTGAGTATGCAGATTTTGTAAAGCTTCTGCAGAATCTTTATATTCTTACAGATTTTATAGAGATAGTATTAACTCATCTAGGTAAAAGAGAACGAGAAAAGCATGCAGCATCTGAAATAGCTTAAGATTTAATGTGGAATAAGTTAAATTTTTGTAGGTTTATATAAAAGGATATACTAAAATAACAAACTAGAAATTTTCCTGCTAGGTTGGAATGGTACTGTTACTCCTATAAAAATAATGCTTGTGCAAATTAGCAGTTAGATTTTGTTTTGTAGTTTGTACTACATCTAAACATCTGGGAAGTTAACCCAACTGACATATTCATAAACATGACAGTGAAAAATTGAATTTCCTTGTTCTTGTTATAGTGATTCTCTGCTTTGATTTGGTTTCCATACAGATCAAAATGAGCACACAAGAAACGAAGAAAAATCCAATGCGAAGAACAGAACAAGAATTATAGCAAGCACCGCATTGTCTGCAGGAGTGCTAATTGCAGGCATAATTTTGGTCTTGCTTTGGCGAAGGAAGAAACGCCAGAGAAAAGGTACATCTTTCCTTGTCCCCAGTTCATTTTCTTTAAGCTGTTATAGAAATTTTCTTTATTACAACTGCTATGAAGATTTTGATACTATTGGTGCTGTGAGAATGTGCATAACTTTCTATACTTCATAAGCTAGAAATTTTCCATAAAAAAATTTCATTTCTGAGAATCAAGTACGTATAAGAGAAATTATGATTAAAGGAAATACAAATCTCAACCGATTGACTGAACTTACCAAACTTGCTCAGCTTCTTAGTTAAATATGATTGAGAGCAGGGAAAAGGAATGAATGCACGTGCTACTCAACAGGATAATGTTCTTATCATAACAGCTCCAGGATATGATTAATTATGCATTACAAATTCTTACAAATGAATTGAAGTCTTACAGATAAGTTGCATATTATATTTACTCAACTTGCTACGTCACAGGATTGCAGACATTCCCCTCAGATAGCATTTCTGAACATCAAAATCAGAAGGAAGATCTAGAGTTACCATTATTTGACTTTACAGCTATTGTTTCTGCAACCAATAACTTCTCAACGAAGAATATACTTGGAGAAGGAGGCTTTGGATATGTCTAGAAGGTAACAATATGATAAATTCAGTGAAAGATTATGATTGTTGTCTCCATTGCTTTCACATCTTTGCATTTACATCATAGCCATGACTACTGTTTTCTTCCTGTAGTAGAAATTTTAAAGTGATTCTTAATCAGGAAAGTTGTCTGCTTTATAATTTACTTCTACATTCATTGTGTACACCTCTTTAGGGGGTTTTGAAGGATGGACAAGAAATTGCTGTGAAGAGGCTGTCAAAGAGTTCTAAACAAGGACTCAATGAGTTCACAAATGAAGTTAAACATATTGCAAATCTTCAGCATCGGAATTTAGTGAAGCTACTTGGATGCTGTATTCATGCAGATGAAAGGATGTTGATCTATGAATACATGCCTAACGAGAGCCTGGACTTCTTTATCTTTGGTATATCTTTATCCAACTCAGGAAATTTAGTATATGTGACATAGTTAATTTGTTTGGTTATATCCTTCTCTCGATCTCCCAAATAATCAGTGATCTAACTAGCAATAAAATGGCTTGACTTGTTTAAAAATTGTGAAGATCAAACTCAAAGCATGTCACTAGATTGGTCCATGCGCAACCACATTATCAATGGGATTGCGCGAGGGCTCCTTTATCTTCATCAAGATTCCAGACAAAGAATAATACATAGAGATCTGAAAGCAGGTAATATCTTATTAGACAATGAAATGAACCCAAAAATTTCTGACTTTGGCCTGGCTAGAAGTTTTGGAGAAAAGCTACAGCAAACACAAAGAAAGTGGTGGGAACATTGTAAGTAATGAGTCCAAAAATTACAATACATAGTTTAAATTCAAAACTTCTAAACTTGTTTTTTTTTTTCTCTTTTTTGGTGGTTCTTACAGCGGATACATGTCTCCAGAGTATGCAATTGATGGACTTTACTCAATTAAATCTGATGTTTTCAGCTTTGGTGTTCTGGTTTTAGAAATAGTAAGTGGGAAGAGAAACAGAGGATTCTATCATCCAGATCATCAGCATAACCTTCTTGGGCATGTAAGTGTCAAACTGTAATCTTCTTAAATCTAGATTTTATGTTCTGCTATTGCTAAACGGTTTTACTTGCCTAGGCATGGACACTATTTTGTGATGGCAACTCCTTGGAATTGATTGCTGATCCAATTAAGAACACCTGCATTCACTTCAAAGTACTAAGAGCTATTCACATAGGACTACTATGCGTTCAACGAAATCTAGAAGATAGGCCAAGCATTTCCAACGTTTTTCTGATGCTAAGTAGTGAAGTTCCATTGGCCCAGCCTAAACAACCAGGATTTTTCACTGAGAGAGATCTGGTTGAAGCTAGTTCTTCATCAGATAATCAGAAACCATCTTGTTCTAATGATTTTGCTATCACAGTAGTAGAGGCAAGATAACTGAGATTTCATGGAAATGTTGTGAATTCTGGTACTCGTGGAAATGATGGTTTTTCACTGTAAGTATATTTGTAGCCAGTGAACTATGCTAGCTGGTTAATTTCATTTATTTTGTTCCCGTATCTGATATCTCATTACATTTTCATACCACATAAAGAGAACAAGCTTCCAAGCTCCTCCTTTGGTGCATCTCAATGTTGATCTCAAATTCACAAGCATCTAATATTCCATAGATTTTATTCCCTTCCAGCAATGAGACTAGAAAAAACCAGTAAAGATGAGTTAAGACTCTTTTTTACAGAAGAAGAAAAGGCTTTCAGTCACTCGTTACTTCCAATGGGGAAGTTAAATGTGAGCATCTTCAACAATAGAGACAAATGTATAAGTTGATTTTGCTCTTTGAGATAATCATGTCAATTTTACTAGTTGGAGCAAGCATTTGCTGCTCCTTTTCTTGTGTTTTTTCACAGATATGTTTTGAGACACAGCTTTCAAAGTGGCAGTGTGTGTGTAATTGGACCATTAAACCTGTTTTTGGATCTTGTTCCCCCTAAAACTGTTTATCACAAGCATCTCTTTCAAGTGCTTAAGCAATAATAAAGAGCAGAAAAGTGTGGAGACACTTTGAGGTAAATTATAATTTGATTACTCATAATTTTGTTTACTATAAAACATTTAACAGAATTGAATTGATAGAAATAGTTGAAGCTTATGCTGTTACCTATGAGTGTGAACAGAAGGGAAGAAAAGGCAGCATGAGAAAGTGGAACAAGAGAAAGTTCTGCTGACTGTCCACTGACATGACTGTGCAGGAAAATTTGGTCAATGATTCAATCTTATTGAAACGAGAGAAAGCAAATTAATTGGAATATTCCTTAGTTCCTCCAGCAATTTAGTCCATCCTGGTGGCTATAAATCTAGATAGAATTGAATACTTATGTTTGGTCACACTATTGATGGGTGATTCTACGGTAACCTTGGACATTGAATTCCAGTATTTTTTTTCTTTCCTTTTTTATAGTCTGGTAAGATGACCCTCCCCCATTTCCAAAGACCCCATCAATCCTGTACAGGAGTGTCTTGTTACAACATTGATAGAATTTTCCACATAAAGTAACTTCTGCAGTAGCTATGAGCTTTTCCAGGGTGTGTGTTGCCATAGTCCCTAAAGTTATTGCTTAAGAATGTTTACTTTGACTTTTGTTTAGACTAAAGAATATTCAAACAAAAACATTTTTCATAGTTTAATGGTTTTTGGGAACAATTGTCTTATTTATATAGGCAATTATGACAACTTCTAATAGACACAATTATCTCTGTTTCAAATAAATATAATTGTCTATTTTTATTTGTTCCCATAGTTATGTTTATTGGTTTTTCAATAAAAATAATAAGTTGTTTTCATACATATGTGTCTATTTGAAATAATTTATTTTTAATAGTTATGGTGGTTGGTTTTCCTATAGACAATTATTGATTTTTCAATAATCACATTTCTATCATACTTAATCATTAATCATATTTTTATAGACACTTAAAATAAAATTAAAAATATATTTTTAATTATCTACATTTGCACTGCTCTAATTAATTTTGCGATGAGCCACCCTGCAAAGTCCACCTATAGTCATTGTCTAATAAGTCCGATTATTATGAACTTATTCTCCTCTTTATTTAAATTGACTATTTTTTTTCTATTTTTCTCACGTAATTCATTATTGTTGAAAGCAAGAAATCAATTGATTCAATCTTAGGTAGTTTTATGCTGCCAGAATGCACATTCTTTGGTCCAAGGTTGAAAATTCTGCAGGCTCTGAACAAGAAAGCTCTTCAGGTAGCCCTTAGAAAGGATGTCGTAAGTCAGGACAGTAATTATTCTATTTACAGGTTTCAGTCGTTTGATTCAGTTGAAGAAATATGGAAGAGACATTAAGGCAGGGAGAAGGTTTCATATCTTCAGATCTTTTGCTTCGGATAAAAGGCTTTACCATACTTCTTCTTTGCTTCTTTTTGTGTCCTAACTTAGTAATAACATCCACTGAGTTTGACACTATAGATACAACTCGATCAATTAAAGATGGTGAGACCATAGTTTCGGCTGGTGGAGTCTTTGAAGTAGGATTTTTTAGCCCGAGTGTTACCAACAAAAGGTACTTGGGAATATGGTATAAGAAATCTAACACGACTGTTGTCTGGGTGGCCAACAGAGAAGTACCCCTCAATGATTCTTCAGGAGTTCTAAAAGTTACCAACCAAGGAATTCTTATCCTTCTTGACAACAATGGGAGCACTGTTTGGTCTTCCAACTCATCAACATCTGCTCGTAGGCCGGTTGCACAGATCTTGGATTCAGGTAACTTTGTTGTTAAAGATGAGACTGATGGTAACCCTCAAAACTTCATGTGGCAGAGCTTTGATTATCCTTGTGATACATTCCTACCAAACATGAAGATTGGAAAGGACTTGGTAACAGGTCTGGATCGTTACTTATCATCATGGAAGGAAACCAACGATCCTTTTCGGGGTAATTTTACCTATGGATTTGATCTTGATGGATTTCCAGAGTGGGTTCTAAGAGAGGGTTCGATAAAGAGAATGCGCCGTGGCCCTTGGAATGGTCTGAGGTTTAGTGGGGTAACTGGTCTCACACCAAACTCTGTTTATGGATTTGAATTTGTTTTCAATGAGAAAGAGATATACTTCAGCTGGAACCTTTATAACAGCTCCTCTCTTTCGAGGGTATTGCTCCTTCCCAATGGAAATATACAGAGATTCACATGGATTGATGAAGCCCAAAATTGGGTACTTCACCTTCCACCATATCTAGATACTTGTGACAGTTATGCATTATGTGGTGTAAATGGCAATTGCAACAATAACAATGACAACTCCCCCGCATGCAATTGCTTAAAAGGATTTGAGCCAAAAATTAAAGAAGAATGGGAAGTGGTACCTGGGTTGGGTGGATGTGTGAGAAAGACCCCGCTAAATTGTAAGGATGATGGATTTCTGAAGTACACTGGACTAAAGTTACCGGACGCAAGTGAATCCTGGTTTAACTATAGTATGAACCTGGAGGAGTGCAAGAACCACTGCATAAAGAACTGCAACTGCACAGCTTATACTAATTTGGATGTAAGAGGAGAAGGAAGTGGGTGTTTGATTTGGTTCAATGATCTGATTGATATTAGACAGGTGACTGAAAATGATCAAGCAATTTATATAAGAATGGCTGCAGCAGAACTTGGTATGTTATCATCCTCTAACCTTGAAGAACATTTATGTCATAAATTTTTGGTCAATTCTAGATAACTTAAACTTAAAGTGAGAGTGACTGAAAAAGAATGCAAGAGCAGCAAAAAGGCTGAAATTATTTTTGTTACATCTCCAAAGACAGCTGAACATGGTTATGATAGTAGGACAGCTGAAATTTTAGTAGGAGATTCTGGTCAAATCCACAAGTTTGGCATGCATGTATTGAATTTTACAGATCATTAGATCACTACCATCTAGTTTAAGCTGATTTTTTGGGTGTTTGTCCCTCTAGTATATGCTTAGTTTATTGATTACACCAATATAGAATGATTGAATAGCAATATATTTATTTTAAAATTGGTGAGAAGTAGTAATTAGATTTGGAGTTGGAGTTGGTGTCCGTGTACAACCTGAACCAATGGCTTAAGTTGTATGCCAACAAATTGATTGGTAAGCCTGGTAGTGAGTGATGGAAATTCCTTATTCTTATTTCAATGTTTTCTGCTGTGATTTTCGTTGTATACAGATCAAATTGACAGTAAGAAGACAAAGGCTGAATCCAATGCGAAGAAAAATAGAGTGATAATTGGTGTCAGCATTGCATTGCCTACTACAATTCTGATCCTAGGCTTGGTTCTGTTTTTTTGGAGGAAGAAACACCATGAACGAGGTATATATTTCCTCCTATTCATTTTTACGTTTCTGAAACTTCTGCCTAGTTTCACGCGAGTGATGAGACAAGAAGTAGATGAAATGCTATTGTTATTAATAGTAACTAAGTATTTTCAGGAAAAAGGAACACAAAAACAACAAGGAGAACTTCATTTGTATTAGAAAACTAGGGTAGGTAATGGATGCATGCAGCTAATGGGATCGTGTTGTTTTATAGCTTATAAGAAGCTTAGCATTCAATAACAGTAGGTAATACTACTGCAACACATCAGTAGAGCAAGCAGCCATAGATGAAAGAAAAAACAGAACAGAACAGAAGTAAACAGGAAACTAAGGCAACATAGCCTGATATTCATTAACTTCAGTATATGTACAAATGAAGGCTTTTAAACAAAGTTTTAAACATAACTTGTGCACCACAAGAGTCTAACTCATAGAAGAACCTAAACATCAATCAAAACATGCATTAGGTGCATGACAGACAGTAACCTAGACAGTAAGTAACTGTCAAAACACAAAACAGTGAGGCATGGGCATTTGACAGAAAATAAGGCTTGCAGGGTCTTCAATGCAAGTCTCAATTTAACAGATAGCATTCCTTCTGTAGCTTCTCCTTCAGTTTTTTTAAAGCTGACCTTTTACAAATAGGTTTCTGCTATCATTTTATGTATACGCCGGCTCCTACATTGCAGGATTTTTTAAATGCATTTGTGGAAGCAGTTCTAATAATGAAAATCAGAGGGAAGATCCTGAAGTACCATTATTTGACATGGCCACACTTGTCCATGCAACCAAAAATTTTTCCATCAAGAATAAACTTGGAGAAGGCGGTTTTGGATCTGTCTTCAAGGTAACAATGCAGTAAATTGTCTAGCAACATGTTCATTGTTAATAGCTATGATGGTTTCCACCTCTTTGCATTGACATCAATACAGTAGCCATAAATGGGGTTTTCTGCAACTAATGTGGCCAATGCATTAGATGTTACTCAATAGATATTGACTAAACTATTCAATTGATCACAAGACTATACGCTTCAAAGATCAATGGAACTTGTTTTCCATATTCATCTTCAATAGGGAATTCAATTAACTCTCATTTGTTTCTCTTTGTGAGGTGTGAGTGGGTATTTGGTTATGAAAATAGGAAAACCATCCTTTTTTTTTATGTGGTAAGGTGCCTGTATAAGCTTTGGCAGCTTAAGAAAACTTTTAAGCATTACCAGAAATGATCTTTGGTTATAATTAAACTTCAGGGTATGCTGAAGGATGGAAGAGAAATAGCAGTAAAGAGGCTATCAGAGAATTCGAGACAAGGTCTTAGTGAGTTCAAAAATGAAGTAGTTCATATTGCAAAGCTGCAGCACCGAAATTTAGTGAAGCTTCTTGGATGCTGCGTTGAAGGAGATGAAAAGATGTTGATCTATGAATTCATGCCTAACAAAAGCCTGAACTTCTTTCTTTTTGGTAAATCTTTTCTCTAACTTTGGATACGGTATAATTGTTGGACTTGACTGCATTCATCTTGTAACCCCAACTGCATACCAGACTTTGGGTTGCAAGATGAAGTGGTTAGCCAGTGAAAAAATTTGCACAAGATTGAACTGTGTAAGAAATTTGAGCAGATCAGGCTCAAAGCTTGTCACTGGATTGGCCTAAGCGCTACAACATCATCAATGGTATTGCTCGTGGACTCCTTTATCTCCATCAAGATTCAAGGCAAAGAATAATTCACAGAGATCTGAAAACAGGTAATATATTACTGGACAGTCAACTGAACCCAAAAATTTCAGACTTTGGCCTTGCTAGAAGTTTTGGGGAAAATGTCACCAAAGAAAAGACAAAGAACGTGGTGGGAACATAGTAAGTTTTAGCCCCAGACTGGTGCAACATTTAGCAACATCATATCATGTAAATCTGAAACAACATGTAATGATTCTTAACTGCAGTGGTTACATGTCTCCGGAGTATGCAATTGATGGGCTCTACTCGATTAAATCTGATGTTTTTAGCTTTGGTGTGTTGGTGCTAGAGATTGTTAGTGGGAAAAGGAATAGAGGATTCTCTCATCCGGATCACCACCATAACCTCCTTGGGCATGTAAGTTTCAAATTATGATCCCCTCTCATCATCTCCTGGTTTGAATTCTGTTATAATTAAAGTGGCTTCAACTCAATAGGCATGGAAGCTATATGCTGAAGGCAAACCCTTGCAACTGATTGCTGCACCAATTAGAGACACCTGCAATCTATCTGAAGTTCTGAGATCAATTCATATAGGTCTACTATGCGTGCAACAAAATCCTGAAGATAGGCCAAGGATGTCAACTGTGGTCCTGATGCTAGGTGGCGAAAGTCCTCTACCTCAGCCTAAACAACCAGGTTTTTTCAATGAAAGGGATCTAAGTGAAGCTAAATCCTCATCAAGCAATCAGAAACCATGTTCGTATGATGAACTCACCATTACACTAATGGAGGGAAGATAACTGACATTTTTTTCTCATCTTAACCTTTTCCTTCTGTTTTCACATTCATGTCTTAGTGACAAAAATACAGATGTAACATCTAATGCTTCAATGTGCAGTTTAAAGATTCAAAAGTGAAGAATAGGAATGAGTGAGAGTATTCTATTCGAAAACAGTTGCAATGATCTCCCAATACTCCTAGAATTAGCATTGTAATTCCAAGTACTCTGCAATCTTGAGTTGAGTTCCTTAGATAGGCATTTGACTAGGGGCATTTGCCTTGGGTCTGGGTGTTGTTAGTACACCTAGCAACCACACAGGCTTTCCCAATATATCCTCCAAGTCCTGGCTATAGAAATTGCCACTACCTTTTGTCTCCAAGGCAACCTAAAATTTCCTGATAGCCAAGTACTATGAAAACAATAACAGAGGAAAAAAGGATTCAAATGTCACCTATTTTTTAAAAGTTTCAGGTAAACATGACTAAAAGTCATGACATGTGATTAATCATTTCAGAAGAAATTCAACAAGCTACCATCATCCGCGTTCATAGTAACCCGTCCTAAATCAGAAAATGAAATCTGTGAAAAGTTTTTACCAAGGAAAGGCTGAGTTCTAGGCCGAGAAAATAATGGAGATCGAGGTCTCGCTTGCAGAAGTGTGGCGTCAGTACTTTGAAAGAAGACGTGTCATCCACGTCTTAAAATTCTACCTTTAAGTAGTTTTATTTTATGCTATAATAAAGGCCCCATGTTGTGAGCCGTCAAGGACAGCGGTTATCTATACGCTACATGTGCTGTATTTGATCCCTTATTTTCAGGTTAACTGATTCTTGTCCTTATCCTTTCCATGGTTGTATTTATATACACTTAATGCAGTGTGTGAAAAACATATCTTTGTCTTTCAAAATTTATCTCTAATATTCTCTAAAGATCAACAGAAAAAAAAAAAGCTGAATTCTATTTAAACAACATTTCTCATAACCTTAGCCTACTGGTAAACGCAATAACCCATTTAAGTTATAGATCTGCATGTTTGGTCTTCAATATACTGCTAGAGCGGAGATCATTAGCACTGGTTGACGATGACAGCCTAAAAGACTCTTGTATCCTTTCAACAGTGCTACGATCAATCCATGGTGGTCTATTCATGCACTGTTGTTCTGATGCAAACTAGTGAAACTGCAGTACCTGCCTCAGACAAAAAAGGGCCTGGCTTTTCACAGAAAGGTGGCTATATGAGACAGATTCTTCTCCGTCCAAGGTTGGATCATGTTCTACTAATAGTAGAAACTCCAAGAATACGATACTTGTATATCAGGGAATCTTTATATACATCTTTTTTTTTTTGTCTGTTAGAACTTTTTAACTAGGAAAATGCAAAACATTTTAATTGCAATGATTGTCAATAGAAACAGCTTTTAGAAGAAGAAAGACTAGACTCAATCGTTTGTATAGAAGTCTACAAACAGATGACAAACAGAACAATCAGAAAGAGGAGCAGATCGAATCACTGATGATACTGTTATATGTCAAGCAATTTCCAAATAAAACGCCACAAAAAAGGTAAACATATAGTAGTGAACCGATATAGAAACTAACGTCACCAGCATAATACCTTAAACAGGTTCCAAAAGAACCCCAATTCCAAGCTCCATTCTCTTACCATTAGAGTACTAAGAGTTTGGCTCAACAGGCATTTCATGATCGGAAACTGGAGTGACTGCAGCCTTTGAAGAACCTTGGACAATTCCCGCAATCAAGGTGATGCCAAAGAAACAAGCCATGACCAGGAAAATGTTGAATCCCAAGGAATTTGCAATAACGTACAGTATAACTGAACAGATGTTATCTTTTTGTTGCTTCACCACCTTATCGACATCCACTAGCAGCCAGCAGAATATACCAACAATGAACAGAAGCAAGCAAGTTGCAATTGCAGAAAACCCAACAGGAACTTTGGTTTCTTTCAGATTTAAAGTCGGAGCAGATATGATATTCAGGCGTTTCAGAATATCGTCAAACGCAGTAACGCCTGATAAAATGGTCGTTAGTAGAAACAAGGCCAAGCTTAAGCCAAAAGTAATAATGTAGACGATTGGACTGATATCCTTGTTTGGGTGCTTCATATCCATTATCGTTACCATTATTTGCTGCCAGAACACACCGTCCAAGGTGGACAATGTGAAGAAAGGAATCACATTGAACCAAAATGGCAATTTACTGAAACCATTGTCCATTTTATCATCCAATCCTGCTTCCTCCAGGTGGAAAAAGATTTGGGAAATTTGTGCTCAACCACCCTGGGAAAACATTTTCTTACAATTAAAGAACTTTACACAAAGTAGATTGAAAAGTTGGTTTAGTTTAAATTTTAACATGAAGAACAGTAATGCATGAGAATCATTAAGGTTCAAGAGTATGTTAATTAAACAAATATATCCAGAACACTTAATAATTATACTTATTGATACAAAGCAACTAAAAATTTGACAGAAACAAATCATATAAGAAGCAATTACAAATTCAACTAAAAACAAGTATAGGAATAGCTACCTTTGCACAAAGCATGGTTTGATTTACCTAGAGATGATACATGTGTCAGCATGTTTACTTAATTTTATTTATCTACTAAACTCGATGAAAAATAGTTCTCTCTCATCCTTATATCCTACATCTCTCTTAAGTTTTAAGTCTAAATTCGTGATTTTAAAAAGTCAATTTCTGTTATCCATGCAATTGTATGCACAATTTTTATATTTATTGATATCGAAGCAAACAAAATCATTTTGTGTTTTACATTTGATTGTGGATTATAGAAAAAAAAGAACGTAACTTTTCTTTTGTCTTAACATTTAAACTTGAAACCATTAAAGTTTCATCTTGAAATGAAGGAAACAAAATCATAATACAAACAGAAAATAAAAAGAAGAAATGGGGATTAGAAAGCACATGCCTGGATATTAGCTTGGAAACTACAGCTCTTTGAGGATGAAGGTGAATTGACTTTGAAATGAATTTCCAAGTCAATTTCAAATTACTAGTTTCCTATCCTTTGTTATCATCATTACCGGCTGTAAGTTTCTTAAACCGTTAAATTATTAATTTTTGTATTTTTATAATAAATAAATAAACTACTTATTTAATTTGGATTATTTTCTCGTTTGTAAAGGAGGAAATTTATTAAATTATCCTCAATTAAGGTGGCTGCTATATAAAGCTATTTATGGAACTTATAATTACAACGTTGATGTATAAAATAATAATTAAAAACTTTTAGATTTATCGTCATGGTCATGCAGTTATGTTTGTATTGTAGTGATGTGTCGTGATTATCTTGTTTAATAGTAATCTAATTCTCATAATAGTAACTGTGTTTCGATAAGATTTTTTAAAAAATCAATGAATACTAAACAACTTTAATATGATAATCAATAGGAGTATTTGGATTTGGGTTAATCACTTTAAGTATTTTTGGAGTTAAGCGAGAAGAAAGTTATTGCTCAAGCATCCTGAAGGTAATTAAATACAAAATGTGATGCATGCATATCTTAGCTCATCACTGTGAAAATGGAGTATCATCTCATCCATTCTTGTTTTCTTCTTGATCAGGTCATACATGAAAAGCCCAAGCTGCCCTTAACTTGTCACGTCCCAAACCTAGGGGTTCGTGACTAGCACATACAAGCCTAACAGGTAAGCCCACGAGATTCGAGGAAGCCTTTACTCATAAGTCCTGTATAACATAATTCAATTATATAAGGCCTCCTGGCTAACATCAAATCATGAAATCATTCTTAAACATTAAAACATTTAGCCATCGTGGCTCATTTTCATCTACAGGACTTAAACATAAATTTATATGGCCATACGATGGCTGTCTCATCAATCCACTTAACATCACATTACATTTACATAAGGCAGTGCAGTGCCCATATAATCTCTTTAAGACATAATCATTTTATACACTGCAAAAGCTTAAGACTTAATCTATGACCCAACGGAGATACGTTGCTAGCGGGTAACATACCACTGGCCAAAATTGAGTGTTTGACTTTGACAATGCTATGCCATCCGACCCTTGATGTCTATTTATCTGCACAATACAATCAAACGCGGTGAGTCACAGTGGTACTTAGTGAGCAGGAGCATAAATCAATTGTTATTGTGTAGGGATAGTTGCTACACATATCCTCTAAACATGCATATGCATAAGTAAGCATCAACATACTTATAACTAGATAGGTCGGTCATCATTTATCATGCACATCATCATCATCTTGGCAGCTATACTGCGTTGTTACATATGGACATTATACATAAAAGGCAAGGTGATCTATGTCTATCATGCCTACCATATCTCATCATTAGTTTCATCTATCGGCCTTATCTAGCATATGAATTGGCCCACCATATGGTTGTCTTCATACATTTTAATTATACTTACCTCTTAGGCATCCATATCAATGCAAAAGTCCTTAGACTCTATAAGCTTGCATTCCATCATACTAAGTTTATCATATACATATGACTCTTACCTCAAGCCTTTACATTAATCATCAGTTCATATCAGAAAATATCATAATGTACATTTCATATCCTATGGCATGCCACTACATATTCATAACATCATAACATATCAAAGAGTGGTCGTCCTTGGACATAACATAGTCACGTGCGATGGCCAACCGACGAACATCATACATTATCATATCACGCCCCATTGCTGCAACAAACGACAGAGTCATGTCATGCCCCATTGTCGAGGCAAAAGATGGAGTCTTGTCGCGCCTCATTGCCGTAGCAAACTACGGAATCTACATCATCATCCAAAGTAATCTCGACACATGGCATCATAACACCATAGGTGGGATGAAACCACCATCCTTGCTTACCACCATTTCTACAAGCAACATACATAGCTACAGGGATATGGACACACTTAACCTCATAATATACATTGTTCAGAATCATCCTTGGATGGAACATGCTTATTTCACATTATAACATTGTTCGAAATCATCCACGGACAGATCATTGTCATCATTATCAGTCATGATCATATAATCATTAACTTACATTTTATCTTCATTATGGTCCACATTTCTACAGTTAGCCTAGGCACAATCCTTTTAAGTATATCATACGATTCTTATAGCATTTCTAAACGTATTTATCATATACACATTCATCATAACATCATAACTCCCATAATATTGGCTCATATTCATATTAACATTATTAGCCTAGGCATAATCCTTCTAGGCATATCACATCATTCATAAGCATTTTCTAGTCTAGGAGTTCTATCTCTAAACATATTTATGGCTTATACATAGCATACATCATGCATTTTCATTATAGAAGCATACATGCACTCTAGTCATTATGCTCCTATGCATAGAAATTCCCCACTCATCTTGACATTTTGAGTGTTCTTTAATAGCCTTGCACAATTCAGCTCACCAAGCCTTAATTTCAACTTATCAATCCCTTAGCTTCAATCCATACAATTAAACACTTTAGGCAACATTCTTACTCCCATATGTATCTCATATTTAACAATGTACAATCATCAGCATTTGCATCATAATCTCAATTTCATAGCTAAGTCTTAGCTTTCAAATAAATTTTCAGCTTTTCAAATAGCTAAATCTATAACTAACTAGCATAAAATGTCCAAATCTCTTAAATTCTTCAACATAGAGTTAAATCTTTATCTTAGACATTGTTTTGGCTTACTCAAACCTCAAATCTCCAACCAATTTCCAACACCATTAACCACTAAAGCTTAAACACATATTTCTAATTTCGAGCCGTTCAAATTAGAAAACAATCGGTGAAAAGCTTGTAATTTACCATTACATTGGTTTCCTAACCTCAAAAACACCTTCTCCAAGCTCGAAATCACCAAAGAGGATAAGCATTATGAGAAAGGGAGAGAGCTTGTAGTTTCTCTCTTTAGTTTTGAATGGGCAGATTGCCCAATGTCTTATACTTTTTGCAAATCTGCATGCATGTATCGATACATTTGGTAATGTATTGATTCATTTCCACGGGTTCACTTTAAATCTATAGATACATGAGGCATTGTATTGATAATTTTTAAACAGGATACTCTCTGCCCTAAATGTATTGATACTTTTGAACAATGTGTCGACACTTTTCATCTAGAATGTTTCTTCTTTAAATCTATTGATACATACATGAGGCAATGTATTGATACATAATTCCCATAATACCCCCTGGATTCTTACTGCCTTGAATGTATCAATACATGGAGCTAATGAATCGATACTTTTTGTCCAAAATGCACTTTTCCAACACTTAAAGCATTCCTAATTCAATTTCCAATCTCCCATTTCCTTTCCAACTAACATTACCTATAAGAATTCATTAAAATTCATCTAATATCAACACACAAGCTTATCAAATAACTCAAATTCTCATCCTTGCCTTATGTCATATAGCATATCAATTAAACACAACATAATTTACATACACATCATGCTCATTTAAGTGCCAAACAATGTACCATACCATTTGAGTGCCAAGCATATGCACAACATCATCACTTATGTGCCAAACGTATGCACAATATCATTTAAACATTCACTTACTCATTTATACACAATTATCTTCTATGGACATAGGCATATTATCATTTTCATTGATACATAAACCCATTACATATTAACCTTTCAGGGTTTAAATTAGCCCATCTATCGGCTTAACCATCATACACATATAACACTGAAAAATCGAGGGTGTTACATAGCTCCATTTGTCAAATGACAAATCCAACTACGGTGCCTCTAATAGGGTAACGGTGCAGTCACTTGCAGAAGATGATTTATAGTTGCTTGATGAAGACTCAGCTTCAAGTAGATTCCTCTCTGTGAAAAACCCAGGCTGCTTTGGCTGTGGCAATGCACTTTCACTGCCAAGCATTAGAATTACAGAAGACATGTTTGGTCTATCTTCTGGTCGTTGCTGCACGCACAATAATCCCACATGAATGCATCGCTGCACTTCAGATGGCAAGCAAAAGTCCTTAAGAGCATCATCAATCAGTTCCATTGGCCTCTTTTTTGTCCATAATCTCCATGCCTGAAATTTCAGAAATTCAGAATCATGATTTTTGCCTTGGAAATTCAACATGGTTAACAATATCAACATTTAACCTTACATGTCCGAGAAGATTATGATCATGATCTGGGTGGAAAAATCCCCTGTTCTTCTTTCCACTTACTATCTCAAGGACAAGAACCCCAAAGCTAAAGACATCAGATTTCATTGAGAAAACCCCATCAATAGCATACTCGGGAGACATATAACCACTGCAAATATGTTGTGAAAACAATTTAATAGCAACATAAAGGATAGCCATAAAGAAAGATTTGATTTACTTTGTACTTACTATGTTCCGACCACTTTATTTGTGTTGGCCTCAGTTTGCTCTCCCCAAAATGTTTTAGCTAAGCCAAAATCTGAAATTTTTGGGTTCATTGCATTATCCAGTAAAATGTTGCCGGACTTGAGATCTCTATGGATTATTCTAAGTCTAGAGTCTTGATGAAGATAAAGAAGTCCTCGAGCAATTCCACCAATAATATTCACTCGTTTACTCCAGTCCAGTAGTTTGCTTCTTGTTTGATCTGATTCAGTTCCCCATGTTAGCCAAACCACTAATAGAATCCTTAAAGAGAAGGTATCAGCAAAGTAAGATTATGAAACATAAAAGGAATAGTGAAGAACCAAACCAAAAATAAAGTAGTCCAAACTTTTGTTGGCCATATATTCATAGATTAACAATTTTTCATCTCCTTGAACGCAACAGCCGAGAAGCTTTACAAGATTGCGGTGCTGAAGTTTGGCTATCAAAATAACTTCATTTTTGAATTCAGTCAGCCCTTGTCCAGAATCCTTTGACAGTCTCTTTACTGCTATGTGTTGCCCCTCTGCCAATGTACCCTGAAGACCATAACAAATAAATATTTTACTTGTAAGAAATATACATGCTACAGAACTTGAATGAAGCTCCGGTCGCATATTATTGCTTTACCTTGTATACAGATCCAAATCCACCTCTTCCCAGCAAGTTCTCTATAGAAAAGTTATCTGTGGCATTTGCTATGGTCCCAAAATTAAATAATGGCAATTCCATCTCTTCGTTCTCCCTTTCATCACAATCCATTGCGTGATTCCTTCTTGTCAATCCTGAAACGATGCACAATGTAGTGGCATTAGCAGAAGCACCTTATGTTTATAGTTAAGTCAAGCGGAGCGGAGAAGGGATTCAAACTCAAGACATCCATCATTTTTAAGGCAATTCTTTAGCAAATTTAGTAAAAATCATTTCAAAAAAAGAAAAAAAATAGGGGCTGGTTATGAGGACTAACAGCAGACATTTTAATCCGACAATTTATGCCAGATAAGCGGTCTTTGCTTAAGTTTCAACAGAAGTAATCAAGTTTATTTACCTTTCTTATTACGTTTCCTCCACAGTATACACAAGACGGGTATTATCAGCATTGCCATTCCTATTATGACAGAACCGATTATAATTGCTACTCGCTTTTTCTCCCATGATTGCCTCTTTTGTATGATATTTTCTGAAAGATTTGAGATGAAGTCAGAGATGTGGATTTTCAGTTTTGTTGGAAGTTTGTTAGAATAAATAATACTGCATAAGGCTAACTGATCATGTCCATAGTTCCAAAATTTTCTTCCTTATTTCCTTCGCTGCCATCCAAAGATTGTCCTGAGCTTACCATAGTTCAAGAGCAAAGTGCCTGAAAAATGTTCTCTAGTTTCTACTCGTATTGATTCTGACTTCTAAATCCTACTTCCTCTAGACTAAATCCCTCAGGATATAATTGCATGAATATATATTGAAAAAAAAAATGATTTCAACATGATACATAGTGAAAAGAAGAGGACAAGTACCTATTTCAGAAGCAGCAAGTCGAATATAAAGGTCTTGCCCATCCTGCCCCATATCATCTCTCATGTCCAACAGATCACCAAACCACAGCAGGCATCCGCTTCCCCCCTCTCTGATATCTGAATTTGCATATGCAGTGCAAGAGCAATCACTCAAACATAACTGCCTACATTCTTTGATGTTCATGGTCATGTTAACCTTGGAATGGGACGTTTCTGGCAATTTCAAACCCGTGCGCTTGTGAAAGCTATCTCCATTGTTACAAACCAATGGAGTTCTTCTAACACACCCATCATACCAAACTCTTGAATTCCACTTTCCTACAAATTTGGGCGTGAACCCTTCCAAGCATGAACACACAGCTGGAGAGTCATTTTCATTGCAGGTAGCATATGTTCCACAAAGGGCATAGTTCACACACTGATCAAGACGTGACGTAAATAAAGACTCCCAATCACGTTGTTGATCACTCCACAAAAGGAACTGAGCAAAGCCTGATGGGTTCAGCATGATCCTAGTAACTACTGAACTGTTTTTGAGCTCAGTAGTATAATAGACTTCATTCTCATTCAACTCAAATTCATGGTTGAAAAAAGATAATAAATTCGTTTGCATCGCTTGAAAGAGAAGACCATTCCATGATCCTGCTCTGTACACTATTTTAGATCCCTTCTCGATTACAAGTTGTGGATATCCACTGATATTTATACGTAAAAAGTATTGGCCTGGAGCAGGATCATCTGTAGTTTTCCAGGATGACAGAAACCACTCAAAACCTGTCACTAAGTTCTTCCCGATTTTCATTCCCGGAAGAAGAGTATCACAAGGATAATCAAAACTCTGCCATAGATTGTCTTCAGCTGCGTTGTTGTCTGTTCCATCTTTTACTACAAGATTTCCTGAGTTGAGAAGATGAGCAACGGGTTCTTGTGCAGTTTTTGATGTAGTCGATGACCAAACAGTGCTATTTGTGCTATTTAGAAGCGAAAGAATTCCCTGGTTGGAGAAAAGTAAAACTCCTTTATCATCAGAAATTGGAGTTTCTCTATTTGCCACCCATACAACCGTTCCATTAGATACTTTCTTGTACCATATTCCTAAAAATCGACTTGTGGAACTTACCGTAGGGCTGAAAAATCCAAGTTCGAAGCTCCCATCAGCTGAAACCAGAGTTTCACCATCTCTAATGGATTGACTTGGAGACAGAGTATCTACTGCATTAGCAGTCCTTAAGATGGAGAAAACAAATAAATATAGAAAAAGTAACAATGAAATGCATTCCATTGATTTTTTCATGTTCACTCTTTTATTTAAGTTTTAAATAAATCTTTCGGAAAAGAAATTTAGGATACTATTAAGATAACCAGAAATACAGAAAGGGCAGCTCCAAATCACAGATGGGTCTACTGGCAGTTTTTTTAACGAAGGTGGGCTCATCATTATAGTTTTTCCTTTGTCTGGAAGAAGGAGATGCGTTGAATTGATAATACAGAATTCACCTGCGTTACTCAAGGGGAATTTTCCAAGTCCCCTGCGTTACTCAAAGGGAATTTTCTAAGTCTACAGTTGTGGTCCATTGACTAATGATTAAAAAAGAAATCTGAAAAGCAAGGTTGTGAACGAGTCGTTCCAATTGAAGTGCAGTTGTATTTTCTTATATGAAAGAAGGTTTTGCTTTCTTTTGTTTTGCCAATTCAACTAATTAGTCTTGTCTTGTCACTTTTGCGCATATATTTTTTTTATTTTACCGAGTTCTGTGTTTTGAAAGTGAAAAGTTGAAGCTGAGATGAATTGTTGTGGATAATGGAGACGGAAGATGATGAAGAAAATCTTGAATGTTTCAAATTTGTAGAGCTCCTTACTATGGCTTCAACTTTTTCATGTGAACAATCAAGATCATTCTGATTCAGTGTAATGACCTAGGTTGGATCACTCACCCAACAACTTTTTAAGATAATGTGATTGACTTAAACTTTTATATAGACACTCAATTCTTTAAAATCTTCGTCAAAATCACTGTTACCTACTTAATTCTTATATGAATTTAAACTAACACGTAAATACACGTGCGGTGAATAAGCAGTAAAGCGATAAGTATAAGTGTCGATCCCGCAAGAAGTTGGCTAAAATGCTTCATTAAGTATTAAAATTGAGTCAAGCTAACCTTATCCAAGCTAACCAAAGTATGGAATATGATTAAAAATAAACCAATCAATTAA
This sequence comes from Theobroma cacao, assembly GCF_000208745.1. Classification (NCBI taxonomy): domain Eukaryota; kingdom Viridiplantae; phylum Streptophyta; class Magnoliopsida; order Malvales; family Malvaceae; genus Theobroma; species Theobroma cacao. The sequence continues at coordinate 3,716,438 of NC_030856.1, forward strand.
GCTAATTAAAGACATTCAAGGTGAAATAATCTTGAAACAATGGTTTAAAAGTCTAACATTATGGCTTTATTCAACATTTTACTTGGATTGTTATTCCTGTAATTACTTAATTTAATGGGACTTGATGCTAATCTAGAATCCTAACGCATGTACAAACTTATGTCTAGGCATTTGTACAATAATTGCCTAGATTAATTGGGTCTCTATATGTCCATAGGATTCAGTTAAACTAGGTTCTTTAAGCACAATTTCTCCTTAGATTATAGTTGGCATCTAGGCATATGTCTACCCTAGTTGCTAACCAAGACACTTAGTTTCTAAGTGATATGATCACATATTATCCAAACTTAGTTCTAATCTAAACTAACTTTGTCAAGTCTCATTTAGATACCACAACCGATCAATTGGTGATCAAGCAATCAATATTCAATAAATTTAGATTTGAATAAACCTTAACATACCGATTCAAAATAAGTAAAAGAGAAACAAATAATTCAAGTTACATGTAGAAATCTACCAAAATCTTAGATGAAAGCTATTTAGTTCATCATAGTTACAGCAAAGTTTAATATTTCCATAAAATAAGTCATTTCAACAGTGGAAGATAGAGAGAGAAAAGAAAAAATAGTGAAAGAAATGATTTGCTGCAGCTTTTAGAACCAAAATTGCCTTTGATTTCTCCCTTTTTCTCTTTTTGTAGAAAGCTTCCTTTTGCAGCAAAATATTCTATGCTTCTAGCGCCCTCTTCTAACTAAAAAGATCATATTTATACTCCCTATTAAAAGCCCTAGTTGCCAAATTCAGCATGTGCAAAATTGAGACTGTATGTGTCAGCACCATGGCGCCATGCTTGTTGTGTGGTGCATGTAGGCTAACCCAATGTGGCACCGTAGAGTTGGGAGCATGGCGTCACGACACTGTGCTTGATGCCTTAGTGCCTTGTTGTAATACCCCGTACCCTCGTTTAGTAGTTAATAAGACCCTATCGATAAGATGAAAGGTTACTTGACATAAATTTTAGTGTCGAAGAGCGATTACGGGTAAAAGAATATTTTAGAATAAAATAATATTTTATGAATAAAATAATGTTAAATATTATTATTTTATTTATTGTTGAAATTAGTCAAGAAGGAGGGTTATATGATCAATTTAAGTGGGAGAGAAGAAGTAAAGAAGGATTTTGGAGAAAAAACGATAGTAGTTGTGCCCGCATGTCTTTATTAAATAAAACTAGTGCTGGTAAGTAAATATTTAAATATTATAGTAATACAGTGTTGAAGTGTAAATTTTATATTTTGTTTGTACACGTGTTACGGAAGAAAGATAGAAGAAAATTGAAATTTAAAACATGTTGGAAGGAATAAATTGTAAAAGAGGATAGTTTGGAAGGTTACATGATAAATAAAAAAAAGTTGAGAGCTTATGGGTAATTTTAATATTTGGAGGCTAATGAGATATTATTGAATGATATAATGTCATCAAAAGGGAAATGCATGTTAAATGAAATGCAAATGAAATGAAAGGGATAAATAAAGAAAGAAAAATAAGGAAATAAAAAGAAATGGAGGTGGTGGATAGGACAAAACATTTCAAGGCTTGCCATGAGCTTTAAAACATAAAATAAATGAAGAAAAGTCAAATGAAATCATGGATATTTGGGCTAGCCGCCCATTTGCACAAGATGGAGAGAAAAGATAAGTTAAAATAATAATGATGATGAAAGTAAAGAAAGCATTGTGAGAGTGGCGGTGGAGAAAATAAAAAGGTGCTTTGTGCTATGTGATTAATGCATAAAATAGTGAAAAGAAAAGTCAACAAAATGGTAAAAAAATGAGTGGATAAAAACAATCAGGCCATGAGAAGTAACAAATAGATAAGAACGGCTTGGAGAAAGGAATAAAAGAGAAAAATGATGGGAAATGTGAGATTTTGGGCAATTCGCCCATGGGTAGCAAATAATAAAATAAAGAAAGCCATTTTAAGGTTATGCTTTTGAGAAGTTCACCCATATCCAAGAAGAAAAGAGAAAGGAGAAGAAGGAAAGAAAGAAAAGAGAAAGGAAAGGAAAGAAAGAAAAGAGAAAGGAAAGGAAAGAAAGAAAAAGAAGGAAAGGAAGGAAGGCTCGGTTGGAAGAGCTAAAGAAAAACTGAGAGGTTTTTCCTCCCACCCACATGCTATTGTTGTGATTCAAGGAAAGCTTGGAGATTTGGCTTAAAGATTTCAAGCAAGAGGAAACCCTGCATGTTGGTGGATCACAAGAAATGGGAGATTTCTTGATTTTAAGCTTAAGTTGAATTATTGAGTAAAGGTAAGACAAATTGTGGCCTAATCCTTGGTTGTTTATACTACATGATTATAGACTAGGAGGAATGTTTGTATAGGTGATGAGATTAATGTTGTAAGGATGTAATGTGGAAGAAAATAAAGGATAGGAATTTTTGCATGTTAAGATTTAAGAATTTATTAGTTGATTTGTTGCCATGTGTGAGTATATAAGTGAATTGGGTTTGAATGGTGATTAGGAAATGTATAAATAGAGGAAGTGAGCTGTGCTGACGTGACGGACAAGGTAAGGAGTGACCGACAAACAGGAGTAGTTGTATACAAGTATGAATCAATAGCGACGTAACATTTCGCTATTGTGAGGTGAGTAAAGGGTGTCTATTTTAAAATTTCGTACTTATAGCTATATATATATACATGATATATTTTAAATGTAAAAATTGTGGACAGCATGAGCTGGCAGAAGCCTAAGAATTTTGTGGTTGTTATGATGTTTGAATGTGTTTTGAATCTTTATGTATAAATGATATACGTAAAGTGTTTTAAACCGAGACACAAGCTTTTCAATATGGTTTATATCCAAAAAGGTGCCTTAGTGTTTGTGTGGTGTACATTCATGGATTTAAACACATTCACCATGCCACTTTCGATAATAAAATCTCATGTAAAGGTTTATGACATAAAGTCTTATAAAAGTGGTTTTATCGTGATACTGTGATCGGTATTTTGAAAATGATTTGAAATGATTCTTTGAAAACCCGATTTGGATTTTTAAATGGTTTTATTAAACTAAGAGATTCGAGAGTAGGCCGGTTGTCACTTCGGTTAAATATGACCCTCGTGCACGAGTGAGCTCTAGCTAGAGAACCTCTGGGTCGCTGACGGGCTGTTGACTTGGCTAGGGCCATAGTCTATGATATGTATGTGGCTAGGCCACTAGTGATATATGCAGTTGTGACTGCATAATTCTCCGATGTCGGCCAACATCGTTGAGATTGTCACGGCATGTGGGATCCGATGGAGCGAGGCTCTCGAATGTTATTACATGGTAGTAGGACCACGGGTTTTATTTTGTTCCATTTCCTACTCGAGAGTAAAGTTTCTTTGGGTTTTCAAAATCATGTTTTCTACGCATGGTGAGAACTATAAGAATTCGGCAACTCCTTGGTTTATTCCCCGATGTGGTTTTAATTCCTCGCGCATGAGGTGACTTATGAACTTGCTTAAGGTTTTCAAGGGTTTAGTTTTACGGCAGCATGCACGTGTATACTAATTGGTTTGATACGTATATAACGATGGTTTGGAACTAAATCGTGTTAAATGCTCAATTTTATACATAAGGCACATATTTCCTTTTAAGCTAAACTATTTATTTACTCTTGCATTTTCAATATTCAAATTCTCTGCTTTTTGCTTGTTTCCCATCTACACCCTACTCACAGAGTCTATGATCATTGAGTCTGTGAGACTCACCCCTTTATTTTTTTTTTGCAGAAAAGTTATCAGTACAAGCGTGTCATCCAACGAATCTAGTTTAGCTACGACCTAGGTAATGGCATCTCTTAGCTCTCCACTTTGAGTCGCTCTGCTACGTAGAGGTTTTGTAGTATAAAAAGCTAGTCTTGTAAGAATTATTAAACCAATGGTTATGTATTGTTAAAGATCTTGTGATCGGCATTTAATTATTGTTATCTAGAATGGAGTAAACAATAGAACATTTATTATTAATCGCTTGTGTACGTAAAAGTATATTTAATGAATTTAGCAAGAACCTCAAATTAGGCTTGTTCGAAATTTGATGGGTTTACTTGCAAGTCTCAAACGTCAGTAACGATCGGGATAGAGGTCGTTACACTTGTGTCCTTTAGCCTTTATGTTATTTCTACTGTAGTTCAGTCATTTCCTATATGATTTTGACCATGATCCAATCAAAACTAGACAAAGTAATAAACACAAAAGTTGTAGGCCTTTCACTAAGCTTTCCAGTGATTTAATTTAAATCTCATCAATCAGACTTCTGTAACTTGAGTTACACTCAAATTACTGTAGCATAGTCAGAAATCTGCTGAAGCATCTTTACACCAATCTTTGCCATTTGAACCCAACATGCTTGTGCACCTTCAATAACAAAGGGCTCAATCAATAGAGGATAAAAATTGGACTTTTATACTAGAAATAAGCTAAAAAAACTCAATTAACAATACTCAAACATGCTTTAACCTAATTAATAAAAAGATGTAAAAACTACCTAAAATTGACTAATAAAACACGAAAGGACTTCATTCTTTTATGCATAACAAAGTGTGAGATAACTCTATAAAATAGGGTCATCACACCCCCAAACTTAATATTTTGCTAGTCCTCAAGGAAAACTTAAAATAAAAAAAGAAACATAAACATTGAAAACGTTGAACTATGATTTCGTTGCACCAATCCAAATATCACTTTTAATTCCTCATAAGTCATCTTATTTCCTCAACATCCTAAGCAAAGTATATATTATTCAAGTTCACATTTCACTAAATTACAAGCCCATTTTCAAATGAAATCCTGTGTGTGAGTGTGGTGTTTCACGCAATGAAAACCATGCCATTTGATAAGTTTATGCTTATGCAAAAATTTAATTTAGCCAAGAGTTTCATATGATTGCTCTTCATCTCTCTCTCCACTAATATAGGCTCACACTTACTCAAGGATCCTTAGGACTTAATCAAGCTTGTAACGTATGGCTCAGGTCAAGGTAGGATATAGGATAATATATGGCTCAAAACACGCTAATCCCGTAACCATTCTAGGATCTATAACGAGTTTTATTCTTCACTGCTTTTAATCTCCCTTTTCTTCTTTTTCTTCTTCCTTTTTCTCTCATCAAACACTTTATTCTTAATATATATATATATATATATAAATTTTAACACCTCCAAACGTATTTCTTTTTATGGTAGATAATGGGTGAATATTTTCACAAAATTTTGAATTTTTTTCACAAACTTCACGTTTTCTACCCTTTTCTTCATTACTTAGCTCAATTACACTCCAAAAAATGATATTTGTACTTAGGAGTGAAGGGTGCTAAAGAAAAAACTTATTTGAAGGCTAAGGCTATTTAACTATGAGTTTAACAAATAAAAGGAAAAATTAAGCTCAAAAGGGGTAATTAAGGATAAATATAACATGGTAAGCTCAAAAAGCTCAAACGATCTAAAGATGGCCTAAGTCATTTCCCTAACTAAGTGTAACCTAGGATTTCACTTCTAGAGAAATTAAAACAAATTCTAGAGCTCAAGACTTTGTTAAAAAATTTACATTTACATAAGCATTCTCAAAATAAACACAACTATTCAAAGCAAGAAACATTTGCTCAATATGGTGGAATTCACATTCTACAATGATGCTTAACAACCAAGTTCAACATAATACTCAAACAATATTCACACTTACTCAAAGCACAAGGATAACAAGACATATATTTTTCTTCATTGGATAAGTAAATCAAAGCAAATGGTGCAATAAATCATAGCCAACATTTTCAGAGAAAACAAACTTGCTAAACTTTCAAGCTAAACAATTTACTTAAATTAATAATTTGTGAAACCTAAAAAGCAAAGAAAAGTTTAAAGTTACACTTGAGCATTTGGCTCTTTGGTTGGTTCATTATCCCCTTATCTAGAGAGTAAGGTTCGAATCCCCGTTCCCCAAATTATAAAAAAGAAGAAGCAAAGTTTAAAATTTCAAACTCCCCCTTAAACTTAAAGCTAACATTGTCTCCAATGTTACTAAAAGTTAAGGAAAGAAGAACTTCCCTAGTCTCACTCTTTCTTTTCCTCATCATTGTCCTCATCAACATTGGGATCCTCCGACATTGATGGAAAGCTGGCATTATCCATCCCTATGTGAAGTGCACAAGCATGAAACATTTGCTCCATTGCTCTTGTACAATTTGCTTGATGTGCCATTTAATGTTCTAGACGCTTCAATCTCTGAGGTATGGTAAGGTGTGTCAAGTGTGGTGGAGGTTTTAGTGTGGAGGATGAACTCCTATCAATAGTGAAGCCCAATCTATGAATAATGTTGAGATCCATGATAACTTTATTACATAGAGTTATCATAAGGATTTTTTTTTAGCATGAATTGTACTTATTCTTTTAGTTTTCTGCCTAGTCCTTAGCCAATTTTCAAGCATTTTAGTAGAAGTTAACTTTTAAGGTGTCTAGAGTCATTTAGACAATTTGAGCTTCATTTGTTTTGTCAAAAATCCCCTCAATGTAACTTTTGATCATTTAACCTTTTTGATTTTTGAAGGAATAAAGGCTGAAAGTGAGGACCTCAACAACTCTACACTAGGTGGCTTGAAGGAGGAAAACAGGGTAGCAGGAAGCTCAAGGTGGCAGCAACAAAACTGTTCAGGCAGAGAATTTCTCATTGCAGCGAGAAACAGGGCATTAAGGTAGCAGGGCAGCAGGATTTTCGCTGCAGCGAGAATCCAATCTCGCTGCAGCGAAATTGAAGATGTATTTTAAGGCCAAGTTAGTAGTAGCTCGTTGTAGCAAGATTGGAGAACACGTCAGAAAGAAAAAAAGAATACTCTGGGCTCGAGATCCTAGGTCAAGGCTGAATGAAGAAGGGACTATAAATAAAATTTTTTGCACAGAAAAAGAGGCAGATTCAGGAGAGACACTTTGGGCAAGAAGAGGCTGAAGCAAAAAGGGGAAAGAGAAGAAGATTCAAGGGTTGGAGCTTGTAAAGCTGCAACAAAACATCTCTCTCTCTCTAGATTTGAATCTTTCTCACTCTATCTCATTTTGTAAAACAATGCTCTTGTTTACTGTATTGTGTACTATTCTTTGTAAAATGTTGAGCTAAACTCATTAATCTAGGATTATGGTTAACTTTATTATGTAGTTTGGATATTGTTTGGTTGGTTACCTAGTCTTAATGCAAATCTTGATGTTTACTCAAAGTTTAAATTGATTGTCCATTTAATTGATTGATCACCGATTAAATGTGCTTAAGTATTTAGATGACACTTGAAGAAGTTAATCTAAATTAGACCTAGACTTGAGTAAGGTGTGTTCAAAACACTTAAAAATGAATTTTAGTGCTTTGATGTGCAGTTAGGGTAGAAATACAACTAATTGCCACACTTAGTTAATTTGGAATTCTTTAGCTTAAAGAGCTTAAATTATTTGTCTCTTATAGACATATAGGGATGCAAATAGATTAAGCAAGTGTGTAATACCTCGACGGAGGATTACACATAACTTAAGATCCTAAACTAATATCAAATTCCATTGAGATTAAGTAACTAACTAAGCCCAATTCCAAATGAAGTATTAGAGGACACCATAATCCTAGAATATTATACCATTGATTCCATTTCAATTTATCAATTGCATCACTTAGAGTAGACTTAGTTAATTAGATTACATTTTTTTAATCATAGTTCAAAATTTGTTGCTTGGATAAGGTTAGTTTGTGTTAATTTTGGTAGTTAGCATCAAATATTAGATCAACTCCTTAAGGATCGACAACTCACTCATCACTTACTACTTGTTGTGACCGTGTACACTTGCACAAAATCTTTGTTTGCAATTTGCATTAAATTTGAGCATATTCATAGTACATAAGCAAAAGAGATAGATTTTTATAAAAAGTCAATAATCCAATGGTGCCCTTAGGTGCAGAAGTTCTTCTTCACTTGACCACTGCACTCTTGCTTGCTTGCATAGTGCTATGATGAGTGATAGGTACCAAATGTCATCCCTAGCTGAAATGGCACAGTGAACAATGCTATTGAAAATTTGCTTGCCAACATTAATGGATTTACCTGTGAACATGGCATAGAGTAGGATTGCTCTATCCTTAGTGACATCACTCAAGTCTTTAATCGGAAACATCTTAGCTGTGAGGATGTGGTACCAAATCTTGAAGAACTTGTCCAATGCGTTAGCCTTGAATGAAACCGAGATCCCCTTGGATATTTTCCATTGTGTGCCAAGGTCGTAGAGGAAGGTGATGACTTCATCAAGATTGACATTGCCATCCGTATAATGGGCATACTCATCATTTTCAATCTTTGGTATATTAGAAAATTGGTTAATGGTGAAGCTATCAAAAGGTACTTTCTTACCCCTACAAAATGTAACTCTATTTTCATGCTCATATGCATTAGTATAAAACTTTCTAACAACTGGCATCACTGCTGCTTCCAGATGAGCACTAAAATTTTTCCAATGTCTCGCTATGATTACACTCAAACTATCTCCATATCGAACATTGGGTAAATCAAAACCTCTCTCAAGTACTGATGATTTTTTATTTAATGACTGAATATGACGTGTAAATGCCTCAATTGACACAAATTTGGACCTATCATATCCATTGTCACTAGTTCTAGCTCTTTTAGTTGCCATAATTCAAAACACCCAATTAACTCCAAATAACTCCTAAATAAGTTTGACTTATTCAATTCTCTTCAAAATCTAAACTTTCAACAAGAATATTACCTATAATCACCAAATTAACAGAAATCTCTTGAATTTGCAGAAAATTGGTACTACTCACTTTGACCAACTAATCCAATTCTCACAATCCACCACAAAATTTCGCAAAACTTCAAGCACAATTCCAATAATATCAATAATATGCAAAGCCCATCAATAATAAGCAACCAAAATCTTCTACACTAACCACTTTCCATAAGAGGAAGAATTCTAAGAATTTGATACTTGCAAATAATTGAGATTTTTGATGGAAGAATTTGGTGAAGCTTCTTGAATCTTGTGTTTTGGAGTGAAAACTTGAAGGATTTCAAGAATTTTTGGGTGGGGTATTGGAGATTTGAGAGTGTGAATGAGAGAAAATTGAGAGAAAATTTGAGAGTTTGAGTTTGGGAGAGAGGGAAAAGAGAAAAGATTTAAAAAGAAGGGGCTCGACCTAGCGTCGTAGCACTGGAAGCTCAACACGATGGCGCTGAAGCTACTGCTTCTTTTTTTAATACCATTGCACCGTTGCAGCACTAGGGACCAGCACTGTTGTTTTGTTTTGTTTTGTATTGTATGTTCTGTTGTTCCAAAAAAGTCTTTTTATAGGCTTAGATGTCTATTCTCAATAGACACAGTTTTTATCTATTTCAAACAATCATGTCCGTTGGTTTTTTTTTTTTTCAATAAATATGACTTTTCTTTTCATTTCATTTTTCAACAGACACAATTTTTTCACTATGAGATTGTGACCCATATTTATTTATTTAAAAATTTTCAATATACAAAATTATACACTATCTTTAATCCTAAAACTATTAGACGTATAAAAAATTTTGGGCTGTAGATTTCCATTGACCACTTGTCCTATGTCCGTTTTTAGAGTAAAGGGTAAGAAACTAGACTCATTGAATTTGGAAAGCAAGTCTCTCAAGTGGGTCAGGCTTGGATTTTTCCTACCCTTTTAGGATGGCAGGTCTAACAGTATTTAGCAACACTAAAACCCTATTAAAGAAAATTTTGTTTAGCGAAAGTTGATAGAAAGAACATGGAAGAATTGTGGGGAAAATTTGTTTACACCAAAGAAAATACAGAGAGTAAGAAAGACTTGCAAAGCTTTGGGACCAAAAGGTCCACTTCATTAATTGTCTTTTTATATACATCATGAGTTAATAATTTTTGAATAATAATCACAGGTGGGTAAAAGATTCACATAGCTAACCACCTTTTTTCTGTACTTCAAGTTTTTCACAATGTCCAAGAAACAACGTCATTACAAAGTAAAAAGGGAAGTTTTAATCGCACATTAATCCAAACTTTGGCATGTTTACTTAAGCCGGTGGCCATTCCCCATGCAACCACTCCTTTTAGAGCTATATTCATCTAAGTAAATTTCATTTTCCAACAATATTCACCAAAGGTAGTTTCACTTCACGACAAAACCGAGAAGTTCTGTGCTCTGATAGTGAAAAGTTGAAGCTGAGAAGAATTTTTCCGGATAATGGAGGTGGAAGATGACAAAGAAAATCTTGAATGTTTCTAATTTCTACAGCTCCTTACTATAGTTCCAATTTTTTCATGTCCCTGGTGATTATGCAAATTTGTAATACACCACGATCAGCATCAAGTGTTTGAAGGATGATTATACAAATTTCAAGATCTTCCTGCTGCATTAATTTTACTTCAGCATATCCTCAGGGGTCCCATTTCATGCAAATTACTGAGGCAAGTCTTTATTTATTAGACACACGGCTAATCGATCATTTGCCTTGGATTAAACATCAGACAAGTATGAATGGGCTAAGCTGTCCCTACGTCCATTTGTCAAGTGACAAATTGAACTACCGTGCCTTTAACAGGGTAATGGTGCACTCATTTGCAGAAGATGATTTACTGTTGCTTGATGAAGACTCAGCTTCAGGCAGATTCCTCCCTGTGAAAAACCCTGGCTGCTTTGGTTGAGGCAATGCACTTTCACTGCTTAGCATTAGAATTACAGAAGACATGTTTGGTCTATCTTCTGGTCGTTGCTGCACGCACAGCAGTCCCACATGAATGCATCGCTGCACTTCAGATGGCAAGCAAAAGTCCCTAAGAGCATCATCAATCAGTTCCATTGGCCTCCTTTCTGTCCATAATCTCCATGCCTGAAATTTCAGAAATTCAGAATCATGATTTTTGCCCTGGAAATTCAACATGGTTAACGATCTTAACATTTAACCTTACATGTCCGAGAAGATTATGATCATGATCTGGGTGGAAAAATCCCCTGTTCTTCTTTCCACTTACTATCTCAAGGACAAGAACCCCAAAGCTAAAGACATCAGATTTCATTGAGAAAACCCCATCAATGGCATACTCGGGAGACATATAACCACTGCAAGTACGTTGAGAAAACAATTTAATAGCAACATAAAGGATAGCCATAAAGAAAGATTTGATTTACTTTGTACTTACTATGTTCCGACCACTTTATTTGTGTTGGCCTCAGTTTGCTCTCCCCAAAATGTTTTAGCTAAGCCAAAATCTGAAATTTTTGGGTTCATTGCGTTATCCAGTAAAATGTTGCCGGACTTGAGATCTCTGTGGATTATTCTAAGTCTAGAGTCTTGATGAAGATAAAGAAGTCCTCGAGCAATTCCACCAATAATATTCACTCGTTTACTCCAGTCTAGTAGTTTGCTTCTTGTTTGATCTGATTCAGTTCCCAATGTCAGCCAAACCACTAATAGAATCCTTAAAGAGAAGGTATCAGAAAAAAAAGATTATGAAACATGAAAGGAATAGCGAGACCAAACCAAAAATAAAGTAGTCCAAACTTTTGTTGGCCATGTATTCATAGATTAACAATTTTTCCTCTCCTTGAATGCAACAGCCGAGAAGCTTTACAAGATTGCGGTGCTGAAGTTTGGCAATCAAAATAACTTCATTTTTGAATTCTTTCAGCCCTTGTCCAGAATCCTTTGATAGTCTCTTTACTGCTATGTGTTGCCCCTCTGCCAATGTACTCTTAACCATAACAAATAAATGTTTTACTTATAACAAATATACATGCTGCAGTACTTGAATGAAGCCCCGGTAGCATATTATTGCTTTACCTTGTAAACTGATCCAAATCCACCTCTTCCCAGCAAGTTCTCAATAGAAAAGTTATTTGTGGCATTTGCTATGGTCCCAAAATTAAATAATGGCAATTCCATCTCTTCGTTCTCCCTTTCATCACAATCCATTGCGCGATTCTTTCTTGTCAATCCTGAAACGATGCATAATGCATCGGCATTAGTAAAAGCACCTTATGTTTATAGTTAAGTCAGGCGTTGTGGGGAAGGGATTCAAACTCAAGACATCCATCATTTTTAAGGCAATTTCACAGCAACATTAGTAAAAATCATTTCAAAAAAAGAAAAAAAATAGGGGCTGGTTATGAGGACTAACAGCAGACATTTTAATCCGACAATTTATGCCAGATAAGCAGCCTTTGCTTAAGTTTCAACAAAAGTAATCAGGTTTATTTACCTTTCTTATTACGTTTCCTCCACCGGATACACAAGACAGCTGGTATCAGCATTCCCATTCCTATTATGACAGAGCCGATTATAATTGCTACTCGCTTTTTCTCCCATGATTGCCGTTTTTGGTCGATATTAGCTGAAAGATTCGAGATGAAGTCAGAGATGTGGATTTTCAGTTTTTTTCCAAGTTTGTTAGAATAAAAAATTTCTGCAAAAGGCAAACTGATCATGTCCATAGTTCCAAAATTTTTCTTCCTTTCTTTCCTTCGCTGCCATCCAAAGATTGTCCTAAGCTTACCATAGTTCAAGAGCAAAGTACCTGAAAAATGTTCTCTACTTTCTACTCCAATTGATTCTTACCTCTAAATCCTACTTCCTCTAGACTAAATCCCTCAGGATATAATTGCATGAATAAATATTGGAAAAAAAAAAGATTTAAACACGATCCAAGTGAAAAAAAGAGGACAAGTACCTATTTCTGAAGCAGCAAGTCGAATATAAAGGTCTTGCCCATCATGCCCCATATCATCTCTCATGTCCAACAGATCACCAAACCACAGCAGGCATCCGCTTCCCCCCTCTCTGATATCTGAATTTGTATATGCAGTGCAAGAGCAATCACTCAAACATAACTGCCTACATTCTTTGATATTCATGGTCATGTTAACCTTGGAATGGGACGTGTCTGGCAATTTCAAACCCGTGCGCTTGTGAAAGCTATCTCCATTGTTACAAACCAATGGAGTTCTTCTAACACACCCATCATACCAAACTCTTGAATTCCACTTTCCTACAAATTTGGGCGTGAACCCTTCCAAGCATGAACACACTGCTGGAGACTTATTTTCATTGCAGGTGGCATATGTTCCACAAAGGGCATAGTTCTCACACTGATCAAGATATGACGTTGATAGATACTCCCAATCACGTTGTTGATCACTCCAGAAAAGGAACTGAGCAAAGCCTAATGGGCTTAGCATGTACCTAGTAACTACTGAACTGTTGGGCTCAGTAGTATAATAAACTTCATTCTCATTGAACTTAAATTCATGCTTGAAAAATATTACATTCGGTCTCATCGCTGTAAAGCGAAGACCATTCCATGATCCTGCTCTGTATACTATTTTAGATCCCTTCTCAATTTCTAGTTGTGGATATCCACTGATATTTATACGTAAAAAGTATTGGCCTGGAGCAGGATCATCTGTACTTTTCCAGGATGACAGAAACCACTCAAAACCTGTGACTAAGTTCTTCCCGATTTTCATTCCTGGAAGAAACGTATCAGAAGGATAATCAAAACTCTCCCATAGATTGTCTTCAGCTGGGTTGTTGTCTTTTCCATTTTTTACTACAAGATTTCCTGAGTTGAGAAGATGAGCAACGGGCTCTTGTGCAGCTTCGGATGTATTAGATGACCAAACAGTGCTATTTGTGCTATTCAGAAGCGAAAGAATTCCATGGTTGGAGAAAAGTAAGACTCCTTTATTATCAGAAATTGGAGTTTCTCTGTTTGCCACCCATACAACGGTTCGACTAGATACTTTCTTGTACCATATTCCTAAAAATCGACTTGTGGAACTTACTGTAGGGCCGAAAAATCCCAGTTCAAAGCTCCCATCAGCTGAAACAAGAGTTTCACCATCTTTAATGGATTGACTTGGAGAGAGAGTATCTACTGCAGTAGCAGTCCTTAAGATGAAGAAAACAAATAAATATACAAGAAAGAATGAAATCGTCTCCATTGATTATCTCATGTTGCACTTCTTTCTTCAAATATGAATGGTTTGGAAAATTTAGGACATTACTGAGACCAACCCGAAATGATGAAACAGATGCTCCTAGAAAATGGTAGGTCTACTGACAATTTTCTATTAAATGCAGATGTTGTAGGTTTGTTTCTCATTAATTCTCTGGCGTTGCTCAAATAACGATTGACAAAGAAAGGATGACGGGTCTAACAGTATTTAGCAACACTAAAAACCTGTTAAAGAAAAATTTGTTTAGCGAATGTTGATAGAAAGAGCATGGAAGAATTGTGGGGAAAATTTGTTTACACGAAAGAAAATAGAGAGAGCAAGAAAGTCTTGCAAAGCTGTGGGACCAAACGGTCCCCTCCATTAATTGTCTTTTGATATACATCATGAGTTAATAACTTTTAAATAATAATCAAAGGTGGGTAAGAGATTCACGTAACTAACCACCTTCTTCTATACTTCAAGGTTTTGTAACTAACCACCTTTTTCTATACGTCAAGGTTTTCACAATGTTCAAGAAAAAACATCATTACAAAGTAAAACGAGAAGTTTTAATCACACATTAATCCAAACTTTTTCATGTTTATTTGAGCCGGTGGCAATTCCCCATGCAACCGTCTACTCCTTTTAGAGCTATATTCACCTAAGTTAATTTCATTTTCCAACAATATCCACCTAAGGTAGTTTCATTTGCCTCGGATTAAACATCAGACAAGTATGAATGGGCTAAGCCAATTGCCTATTTGGGCCATTTAAGCATTCACACTGAATTTAATGAAACCTGAGGTGAATTTGGGCCTACTCTACAATTTCGAGTGACTTCAGTATATGTCTAAACAATGAAAATATGAAACTTTGTAAAATTCATGGGGTGATGCTGACACTAACCATTCGAACGCTGATATTCTTTTAATAGTAATCTAATTCTGATACTAGTAATTGTGTTTTGATAAGATTTTTTAAAAAATCAATGAAAATTAGACAACTTTAATTAAAAATTAAATAAGTATTATTAATCTGATAAATCAATATGAGTATTTGGATTAATCACTTCGGGTTAATCACTTTTAATATTTTTGGGGCTCAGAGAGAAGAAAGATATTGCTCAAGCATCCTGAAGGTAATTAAATACAAAATGTGATGCATGCATATCTTAGCTCATCACTGTGAAAATGGAGTATCATCTCATCCATTCTTGTTTTCTTCCTGATCAGGTCTTACACGAAAAGCCGAAGCTACCCCTACGTCCATTTGTCAAGTGACAAATTCAACTACCGTGCCTTTAACAGGGTAATGGTGCACTCATTTGCAGAAGATGATTTACTGTTGCTTGATGAAGACTCAGCTTAAGGCAGATTCCTCCCTGTGAAAAACCCTGGCTGCTTTGGTTGTGGCAATGCACTTTCACTGCCTAGCATTAGAATTACAGAAGACATGTTTGGTCTATCTTCTGGTCGTTGCTGCACGCACAGCAGTCCCACATGAATGCATCGCTGCACTTCAGATGGCAAGCAAAAGTTCCTAAGAGCATCATCAATCAGTTCCATTGGCCTGCTTTCTGTTCATAGTTTCCATGCCTGAAATGTCAGAAATTCAGAATCATTATTTCTGCCTTGGAAATTCAACATGGTTAACAATCTCAACATTTAACCTTACATGTCCGAGAAGATTATGATCATGATCTGGGTGGGAAAATCCCCTGTTCTTCTTTCCACTTACTATCTCAAGGACAAGAACCCCAAATCCAAAGACATCAGATTTCATTGAGAAAACCCCATCAATGGCATACTCGGGAGACATATAACCACTGCAAATATGTTGTGAAAACAATTTAATAGCAACATAAAGGATAGCCATAAAGAAAGATTTGATTTACTTTGTACTTACTATGTTCCGACCAGTCTATTTGTTTTGGCCTCAGTTTGCTCTCCCCAAAATGTTTTAGCTAAGCCAAAATCAGAAATTTTTGGGTTCATTGCATTATCCAGTAAAATGTTGCTAGACTTGAGATCTCTGTGGATTATTCTAAGTCTAGAGTCTTGATGAAGATAAAGAAGTCCACGAGCAATTCCACCAATAATATTCACTCGTTTACTCCAGTCTAGTAGTTTGCTTCTTGTTTGATCTGATTCAGTTCCCCATGTTAGCCAAACCACTAATAGAATCCGTAAAGAGAAGGTATCAGAGAAGTAAGATTCTGAAACATGAAAGGAATAGTGAAGGACCAAACCAAAAATAAAGTAGTCCAAACTTTTGTTGGCCATGTATTCATAGATTAACAATTTTTCATCTCCTTGAATGCAACAGCCGAGAAGCTTTACAAGATTGCGGTGCTGAAGTTTGGCTATCAAAATAACTTCATTTTTGAATTCTTTCAGCCCTTGTCCAGAATTCTTTGATAGTCTCTTTACTGCTATGTGTTGCCCCTCTGCCAATGTACCCTTAAGACCATAACAAATAAATATTTTACTTATAAGAAATATAGACGCTACAGAACTTGAATGAAGCTCCGGTAGCATATTGTTGCTTTACCTTGTATACAGATCCAAATCCACCTCTGCCCAGCAAGTTCTCAATAGAAAAGTTATTTGTGGCATTTGCTATGGTCCCAAAATTAAATAATGGCAATTCCAACTCTTCATTCTCCCT
This sequence comes from Theobroma cacao, assembly GCF_000208745.1. NCBI lineage: Eukaryota > Viridiplantae > Streptophyta > Magnoliopsida > Malvales > Malvaceae > Theobroma > Theobroma cacao. The sequence continues at coordinate 3,733,121 of NC_030856.1, forward strand.
TTCATCACAATCCATTGAGTGATTCTTTCTTGTCAATCCTGAAACGATGCACAATGTATTGGCATTAGTAAAAGCACCTTATGTTTAAGGCAATTCTTCAGCAACGTTAGGAAAAATCATTTCAAAAAAAATAGGGGCTGGTTATGAGGACAAACAGCGGACATCTTAATCCGATAATTTATGCCAGATAAGCGGCCTTTGCTTAAGTTTCAACATAAGTGATCAAGTTTATTTACCTTTCTTATTACGTTTCCTCCACCGGATACACAAGACAGGTAGCATCAGCATTCCCATTCCTATTATGACAGAGCCGACTATAATTGCTACGCGCTTTTTCTTCCATGATTGCCTTTTTTGTACGATATTAGCTGAAAGATTCGAGATAAAGTAGATGTGGATTTTCAGTTTTTTTTCCAAGTTTGTTAGAATAAATAATTCTACAAAAGGCAAACAGATCATGTCCATAGTTCCAAAATTTTCTTCTTTCCTTCGCTGCCATCCAAAGATTGTCCTGAGCTTACCATAGTTGGAGAGCAAAATACCTGAGAAATGTTTTCTAGACTAAATCCTACTTCCTCTAGACTAAATCCCTCAGAATATAATTGCATGAATAAATATTGAAAAGAAAAAAGATTTCAACATGATCCACAGTGAAAAGAAGAGGACAAGTACCTATTTCAGAAGCAGCAAGTCGAATATAAAGGTCTTGCCCATCCTGCCCCATATCATCTCCATGTCCGACAAATCACCAAACCACAGCAGGCATCCGCTTCCCCCCTTTCTGATATCTGAATTTGTATATGCAGTGCAAGAGCAATCACTCAAACATAACTGCCTGCATTCTTTGATGTTCATGGTCGTGTTAACCTTGGAATGGGACGTGTCTGGCAATTTCAAACCCGTGCGCTTGAGAAAGCTATCTCCATTGTTACAAACCAATGGAGTTCTTCTAACACACCCATCATACCAAATTCCTGAATTCCACTTTCCTACGAATTTGGGCGTGAACCCTTCCAAGCATGAACACACAGCTGGAGAGTCATTTCCATTGCAGGCAGCATATGTTCCACAAAGGGCATAGTTCTCACACTGATCAAGATTTGACGTTGATAAAGACTCCCAATCACGTTGTTTATCACTCCATAAAAGGATCTGACCAAAGCCTGACGGGTTCAGCATGATCCTAATAACTACTGAATTGTTTTTGACCTCAGTAGTATAATAGACTTCATTCTCATTCAACTCAAATTCAAGTTTGAAAGAAAATATTGCATTCGGTCTCATCCCTATAAAGCGAAGACCATTCCATGATCCTGTTCTGTACGCTATTTTAGATCCCTTCTCAATTACTAGTTGTGGATATCCACTGATATTTATACGTACAAAGTATTGGCCTGGAGCAGGATCATCTGTACTTTTCCAGGATGACAGAAACCACTCAAAACCTGTCACTAAGTTCTTCCCAATTTTCATTCCTGAAAGCAAAGTATCACAAGGATAATCAAAACTCTGCCATAGATTGTCAGCTGGGTTGCTGTCTTTTCCATCTTTTACTACAAGATTTCCTGAGTTGAGAAGATGAGCAACGGGTTCTTGTGCAGTTTTTGATGTATTAGATGACCAAACAGTGCTATTTGTGCTATTCAGAAGCGAAAGACTTCCATGGTTGGACAAAAGTAAGACTCCTTTATCATCAGAAATTGGAGTTTCTCTATTTGCCACCCATACAACCGTTCGCTTAGATACTTTCTTGTACCATATTCCTAAAAATCGACTTGTGGAACTTACTGTAGGGCTGAAAAATCCCAGTTCAAAGCTCCCATCAGCTGAAACTAGAGTTTCACCATCTTTAATGGATTGACTTGGAGAGAGTATCTACTGCAGTAGCAGTCCTTAAGATGAAGAAAACAAATAAATGTACGAGAAAGAATGAGATCGTCTCCATTGATTATCTCATGTTGCACTTCTTTCTTCAAGTATGAATGAATGTTTTGAAAAATTTAGGATACTACTGAGACCAACCAGAAATGATGAAACAGCTGCTCTTAGAAAATGGTAGGTCAACTGACAATTTTCTATTAAATGCAGAAATGGTGATATTTTTTTCAACGAAGGTGGGCTTATCATTAATTCTCTTGCGTTGCTCAAATAACGATTGACAAAGAAAGCTGAAAGCGAGAATGTCCTGAACGAGTCTGGGTTAATATATTTCCAAATAAGGTGCTGTTGTTGTTGGATATTTTCAACAATAATGAATGTGGGGCACAATCCCACATTGAAAAAGTAAAAGGAAAAAGAGTAATTTAAATAGAGAGGAGTATAAGTTGGCCGCAGTTGGATTTAAAAAGGCAATGGATTATGAAGGAAAATTTAGGGTCTTGGAGGTTTGAAATTAATTAAATTTAATATTTAATTATTTATTTTGACAAGCAATTAAAAATTATTTGGCTAAATATTTAAATAAGTTCTTGAATTATACCAAAAAGTCAATTAAATTTTTATCTTTTTATTGCATTCAAATAAACTCTTGGACTTTGATTTTGAGTTAAATAAACCCTCCTCATTAATTATTGATTAACAGAATGCTCCCAGAAAATGATAGGTCTACTAACATTCTTAGAAAATGGTAGGTCTTCTGACAATTTTCTATTAAATGCAGAAATTGTGATTTTTTTTTCAATGAAGGTGGTCTTATCATTAATTATCTTGCATTGCACAAATAACAATTGACAAAAGAAAGCTAGAAACGAGCATGTTTTGAACAAGTCTGGGTTACGATATTTCCAATTGAGGTGCTGTTGTTGTTGGATATTTTCAATAATAATGAATGTGGGATACAATCTCACATTGGAAAAATAGAAGGAAAAAGAGATTTAAATAGAGAGGAGTATAAGTTCATTGTTGTTGAACTTTAATAGGCAATGGGTCATGGATGATTTTTTTGGATTTAGAAGGTTTGAAGTTAATTAAATTTAATATTTAATTATTTAACTTTAATAGACAATTAAAAATTATTTGATTAAATATTCAAATAAGTTCCTGAATTATACTAAAAAAGTCAATTAAGCACCTATCTTTTTATTACGTTCAAATAAGCCCTTAGACTTTTATTTTGGGTCAAATAAACTTTTCTCACTAACTATTAACTAACGGAAGTCAGCCGTACAATTGGCAATTTTATACTAGATTATTTGCGACGTGACATGTTGATGTATCATGTTATTTTATATGTGCAAATTTATGTTAATTTTCATATTAAAGAGAAAAATCATCCTTCTTAAAGTGAAATTACTTCTTTTAAATTTGCAACACTCCTCTTCCTTATCTCCTACCTAAGTAAATAATCCGTCAAAACTCTTTTTTCAGTAGATGAAAAAAAAGAACATTAAAAACCATACTGATGAACCGTCTAGGCTTGTCTGACAATATCTTGCTAGAATTGTCTAGGGGCTAGAACTGCTTAGGCTTTCTATAGAACCTGTAGTTCTAGGATTTCTGAGATCGGGTTTAGAGCAAATAGATCAAGGTTTTTGCTAGAACTATCCAAGCTTTTGATAGAAGTACAACAAAATTCAACAAGAAACAGAAGGTTTAAGCACCGCGGCACTAGAAGAAAAGTAGAAAAAAAAAAAAGGAAATAGAAGCTTTGAGTGCCGCAATGCTCAATCTTCAGCGCCGCGGCATTGACACCCAAAGCATAACACTTTGGGTGGGAAATAGCTGAGAGTCGTGGCCTTCAAGGCAAGGGCCGCGGCGCTGGAATGAGCCCGACCTTAGTGTTTTTTTTTACTTAAATACATCTTTTTCTCCTTTCTTCCCCTATTCTTCAGCCAACTCTCTTTCCTTCCATCTTCCTCTTGCAAATTTCTTGCCTTTCTCACTACAAAACTTGTCTCTTAGGTCATCAAAGTTTGAATTATCACTCATTATTCATCCTACACTCCACATATTCTCTTAAGTGAGGATTTTTTTTTCACTCTTCCTTAGTTTTTGAGAGTTTTTGAGATTTTACTTTACTTTTACTGTTAATACCTGTCAATAATTTTTATTTCATGGATTTTTAGCATAAATAGGTAATTTGTATGTGGTTAATGATGGGTATACCAATGTTCTTCTTGGCTATGGTTTGGGTTCATAAAATTTTGTGTGTTGGAATTTGTGGTGATTTTGATCATAGTTGTTTCGTTTGAATAAATAGACCTTTATTTGATGAATGGTGGGTATGTGAAATTTGTGATGTGAATAAAGTGGGTCAAGAGTATGTGGTGTATTTGTTGTGGGAATTTTTGTTGATGATGATATGCGATAGTGGAAATTTTGAACGATGATGCCTATTTATAAATTATGCAATGGTTGGTTGAATATAAAAAAAATTAAAAAAAAGTTTGGTGGATGATGAGTATGTAAACCTCGTTGCACTTTTGGTTGGGTAAGTGGAAACATATTCAATGTAGGCTGATGCATGTTGAAATTCTTGATAATTTTGGCTAAGTGCACTTTTGTGAAGGATGATAGAATTTTATTTGCCTAATGATGATTGATGTGAAGAATTTGGAACTTCTTGAAGATTGTGGTGTGGAATAGTTGATTTTTTTGGGGTAAGAAGATGCTATTTAATTATCAGCTTGAATTAGGTTAGTTGAAGTGAAAATAATTAATTGAATTAGTGCATCTGGAATTTTACTATTTTCATGGCTATTTATTTGGTAAATCTTGTAAGTCGCACTGATTGCACTCTAGTACTTTGGATTTGTTTTGATTGCTTGAATTTCTTTTGTAGGAATGGCACCACAACGATCCAAACTAAAGTCCAGTTATGTTTTTGATCGATCAAAGTTTATCTCAATCAATGCCTTAGTGCGATATCATACTTCATTGATCAACAAGGTGTCAATATCTAAAAAAAGATTAAATATTCCTCTAATTCATTATGAGGAGATACATCAGATGATTGAAGAACAACATTTGGAGCGTTGTTGTGAACTGCTAAATTTGCGATTATGCTTGTGGTAAGGGAATTCTATGCACATGTGTTTGAGCATGTTGATAATGTTGCTTTTGTATGTGGCAAACATGTCCCTTTCCATAGTTGAGCCATCAACGAATTTTTTGGGACTCCAAACATTGACAATGATGACTATGGGCAATATTTGAGGGATCATTAAGATTTTGACGCAATCATCTCGGAGCTTTGTGTTGAAGGTGCCCAATGAAAAACGTTGCATGGAGAGCTTGTTTCATTTAAACAATGTGCAATGAAGAATGAGTGAAAGTATGGCTACATTTTGTGGCGGTGAGATTGCTTCCATCTACTCACATCAACGATGTAACAAAGGATCATGCCATTCTTATTTATGCCATTTTGACACATAAATCCATTGACATTAGTAAGGCTATCTGTCATGCCACATCACATACGAGCCAAACCAAATGAGATGGTATAGGATTTCCTTCTTTGATAACTGCATTGTGTGCGAAAGCTGATGTGTGATGGAGTAATAAAGAGGAGCTGCAACATGACATACAAGCCAAACCAAATGAGTGGTAAGGCTATCTCTCATGCCACATTACATACGGGCCAAACCAAATGAGATGGTATAGGATTTCCTTCTTTGATAACTACATTGTGTGTGAAAGCTAATGTGTGATGGAGTGATAAAGAGGAGTTGCAACAACCAAAAATCACTATCACCATGGGCATTATGAGGCGATTGGAAGAGTTTGCACCGTTAGTTGGTAGTCTTTCGCAAGCTGCTCCATAACCTCCACAATCGGGTCCCACTCGTAGTGTTGTTCAATGGATGGAACTCGTTGATGGTCGTCTAGAACGCCACGAGAGGCAAAATTGAGCAATCAAAGAAATGATGAAGGCCTATGTAGAACATATTGGAATGGATATGTCTACTTTCCCTTCATTGCCTATGGATTTAGACTTTAATGATAATTTTGGTGGGGATAAGGATGACCAGTAAATTGCATCTATGGCGTTAGGGGAGTATTGTTTATCTTTTTTTCTATTTTTTTATCACATTGAGGACAATGTTTTATTCCAAGTTTTGGGGAGTTCTTTTAGAATTTATTTAGTTTGTTTTTTATTATGATTATGTTCCTTTTAAGTTATGCTTTGCATGATTTATTTATGTTAAAAAAATTTTGAGGAAGTTTGCACCTTATACATGATTTTCCCAATCCTAGGATAATAATCTGATTATCTTGTGATTCTTAGCTTTTGGGAAACATATGGCTATGATTTAATTTTATGTGATATTCTTTTGTTAGCTTTAGTTTAGAATGTGACTTCCAATAATTTGAACACTATATTCTTTAACTTAGAATTTTTTTGTGATTTAGAGAAAGTTTATGTTGATAAAAAGTATAGTGAAGTCAAGAATTCTAGAATTTGTTTAATTCTCTCTCGAGGTGAAATCCTAGATAACACTTAGAATAAGAAATGATTTAGGCCATCTTTGGAACGTTCGAACCTTTTTAAGCTTACCTTGTTATATAATTATCCTTAGTCACCCCTTTTGAGCCTAATTTACCTTTTTTTTTTTGAATATACACAATTACATTAGCCTTAGCCTTCTATTTAATTCCAACAGTTTGAACCTTTCACCTTTAAATATTTTGATTTTTTGAGAAAGTGCATTGAGCTTAAAGATAAATTGAGGGAGAAAGGTGGAAGAAAAAAGGTGATGGGTGCTAGAAATTAACCCCTTGTTCATAATTGTCAAAAATAAGTTTGGAAGTGTAAAAAAAAAAAAAAGAAAAAGAAAAAAAATAAGTGTGTTGTACAGAAGAAATTTTATTTCAAGTTTGGAAGTGCTATAAAAAAATATTTTTGTTGAGCTCCTTATAGGTCCTAGATTGATTAAGTGTTTATGGTGAATTTGAGCCTAAATAATATCCTTTATCATACCTTGACCCTAGCCTTACATTATAAGCTTAATAAAGACATATTGATCCTTAAATAAATGTTATTCTACATTAGTAGAGAGAGAAATGAAAAACAAACTTATGGGATTCTAATACTAATCTATGTTTAGCCTTGGCATAAACTAATCCAAATTGCATGATATTCTTTGTAAAAAATTATTCACACACACACACATGAAGTCCATTCGAAAAATAAGTTTTCACTTGAATTGATAAATGAATTTAAAAATTAACTGTATTTTACCTTAAGTTGGAATTGAAGATAATTTTTGAGGGAAAAATTAGGAAATCATGATTTGGTACTTCTACCTCTAGTTAAAGTCTTTTTAACTTTAAATGTTTAATTTTCTTTGTTTTATTTTCTTTTGCTCGAGGACAAGCAAAATTTCAAGTTTGGGGGTGGGATAATTATATTTTATAGAATTATTTTAGTCCAATTTTGTTATTAAATATTAGCTAAGTCCTTAATTTTTAATTAGAATTTAGATATTTTTATTTGTTTTTATAATTAGTTTATTCTTATCAAGTTACTTTAATTTTATGTTATTTACTCTAATTGGGCTATTATTTATTAGTTTTTTTATCCTTTTGTAGCATTTAAGGAAATAGGGCTTAATTTTAGAAACTAAGGTGTTTGAAGGACTTCAAATTCTGCTTGCACATGCTTTAGTGTTTTGATCATAACTCGCACTCCAGATGTCCAAATGATGCGATTCTTACACCATTGGAAAGTTAAGACAAAGAAAATTGCGTCAGAAGATGACTGGGCATAATGTTGCAGGAATAGCAATTTTAAGGATAATATTTGATGTTTGGGCCTCATAACACTTCTAAGCCCAATAGTTAGAGTCAATAGGTTAAGTTATGGAATTTTAGGTTAAGATTGTGAGTACGAAAAGGTTGTTTTAGGAGAAGTTAGAAAAGATAACCTTAAGAGATTCAAAAAGTCAAAAGTTGAGGCAAAAACTCGAAGAACAAGGCTGCAAATAATTGTTTTATTTTTTTCATTAGTTTTTATTTTTCTTGTTACTCAATGGTTGAAATTCATATTTTTTTAATTATCTTTGCAATTATGAGCAGCTAATTTTATTTTCTTAGGATTGCAATTGAACTCATATGTAATCTGAATTTTAATCTCTTTCTTACTTATTTTCAATGGAATTGAATTATTTATTTCAATTTATTCTTAATGCTTTTAATTGCTTAGCTACCAATTAAATTGATCTAGGAACCTAAACAAACTTGGAAAAGGGAGTTTAGAGTAAATTAAAATTAGAATAGCACATGATCATATTAATTGATTTATGTATAGGATAGGGATATACCTATATGCCATGTATAGCTAGAATTAGAGCCTGAACTTAATTAATCCATTTTAATTTCAATTTAGATAGGAATATAGTATTTTGGTTAAAATAAATATTTTTGTAAGACAAGTTGAGAGACCTTTATAAGTAATTGAGGACTTTAGGTTAGCAATTCAATCTATTGAAATAAGTTAAGAGAGGTAAGATTTAGATGAAATGTGAGGGATCTTATAATCCTAAGTTTAGTTCTATTGATTTTTATCGAATTTTAGTTTTGCTTTGATTTTTATCGAATTTTATTTCTGCTTTGATTTTTATTTTTGTTAATTAGTTTTGTGAACTTCTAGTTTAAATAATTATTTGCTTTTTGACCATTTGGATAAAATTAAATTATGTTAATTTTAATACTTGGTAAAATTTTTAGAATAATTCTCTATGGGATTGATACTCTGTTTGCTATTATATTACCCTCAGCGATATGTGTACTTGCTTGAGTAGAATTTTAACTGACAATGACTAGAAGATTACATAAATTCCATTCCCAAAAAATAGGACATTAGTCCTAAATCAGTCATTTCAAAGACTTTTAGCATCTATGACTTGACCTCAGTTAGGCATTCAATTTCTGGACTAGTAACTAGCAAATAACATATGGTGCCACTATAAGCTTAACTATATCATTTACTTTTTTTTATATAGAGGGTTGCTTCAGTAGTGCTTTTGATGAATCCCTAGTTCAGTAAATGATCATCTGCCTTTTCATACCAAGCCCTCGGTGCTTGTTTGAGACCATGTAGGGCCTTCACTAACTTACAATCTTTGTTTTCATAACCCTTTTTTACATATTCAACTGGTTGTTTTACATATATATCTTCCTTCAAGTAACTATTCAGAAAAGCAGACTTTATGTCAAAATGATAAATCAACCATCCTTCTCTTGTAGACAAAGCTGCCAGTAACCTAATGGTGTCATGTCTTGCAACAGGTGCATATGTTTCCAAGTAGTCTACACCATATACGTGTGTAAAGCCTTTGACTACTAGCCTGGCTTTGTATTTGTTGACAGATCCATTCAGATTCAATTTGGTTCTAAAAATCCATTTAACACCTATGACATTGTTATCTTTAGGCTTATCTACCAACAACCAGGTCTTATTTATCCTTATCATTATCATCTCAACCTTTATGTCTTGTTTTCGATGCTCATCAGTAAAAGCTTCAGCATAAGAACTAGGTTCAATGAATGCCAAATGACACCTGGCATATATGTCGTCTAGGCATCTAGTTCCTCTCATAGGGATCTCATCCACCATTTCATCTGAGTTTAAGTCAGACTTTTTTGAGCTTTCAACATTCTTCGATTCCCAAATTCCACATCCTGCTCTCATCAAACATCACATCTCTACTTATAAAGAATTTCATATTTTTGACATCCAGGAATCTGTACCCTTTTGATACTTCACTATATCCAAGGTGGATAGCTAAAAAAGATTTACTATCCAACTTGGTCCTCTTTGCATTCTGGTATCTTAGCAAAACATATACATCCAAAGACTTTCAAATGTTTAATTGAGCGTTTTGTATCACACAAGGCTTCATAAGGTGTTTTACCAACTAGGGCTCTAGTAGGTGCCAAATTAAGCAAATAGTTAACAGTGTTAACTGCTTCTGCCCACAATGACTTAGGCAACTTCTTTTCAAATAACAAGCACCTAGCCATTTCTATCAAAGTTTTGTTTTTCTTCTCTGACATACCATTTTGTTGAGAGCTATATTAGACAATAAATTGATGCACAATGCCAAACTTGCTTAAATAGTCTTTAAACTCCTTAGCAATGTACTCAGTCCCATCATCACTTGATAACTCTATTACATAGAGTTATCATACAATTTTGTGGAGCATGAATTGTACTTATTCTTTTAATTTTCAGCATAGTTCTTACCAAATTTTCATACTTTTTAGTATGAGTTAATTTTTAGGATGTTTAGTGTCATGAAAGCAATTTAATCTTCATTTGTGTTATCAAAACTCCCCTCAATGCAACCTTTGATCATTCAACATTTCTTTGATTTTGAAGGAATGGTGGCTGAAAGTGAAGCTGAAGAATAGACCTTATCAACTCTGCATTTGGTGGCTCAAAGGAGGAGAGCATGGTGGCAGAAGGATCAAAGCTGCAGCAACAAATTGTCTAGGCAGAGAGTTTTTCGTTGCAGTGAGAACTCATTCTCGCTACAGCGAGAACAAAGCACAAAGAAGCAGAAGGATTTTCGCTGCAGCAAGAATCTAATCTCGCTGCAGCGAAAATGAGGAACTTGTCAACACCATGCCAAATCAACTTTGCTCGTTGCAACAAGAACACGTCGAAGAAGAGGAATATTCTGGGCTCGAGATCCTAGGTCAAGGCTGAATGAGGGGGACTATAAATAAAATTCTTTGGCACAGAAAAAAAAGGAGATTCGGAGGAGACAATTTTTGGGCAAAAGGAGCTGAAACAAAACAGGGAAAGAAGGAAGATTCAAGGGGAGGAGATTATAAAGCTGCAACAGATTATTTTACTCTATCTCTCTAGATTTGAAGCTTTCTCTCTCTCTCATTTTATAAACCTATGCTCTTATTGCTGTATTGTGTACTCTATTTCTTTAAAATGCTGAGCTAAAATCATTCATCTAGGATTATGAGTGACTTTATTATGTAGTTTGGATATTGTTTGGTTGGTAGCCTAGTCTTAATGAAATTTTGATGTTTACTCAAGGTTTGAACTGATTTTTCATTTAATTGACTGATCACCAATTAAATACACGTAAGTATTTAGATGAAACTTGAAAGAGTGAATCTAAAACGGACTTAACTTTGAGTAATGTGTGTTTTTTACTTAAAAAGAAATTTAGTGCTTGAAGTGCAACTAGAGTAGAAATACACTTAGCTGCCACAAATAGTCTACTTGGAATATTTAGGCTTAAAAAGCTTAGTTTAGTTGACTCTTATAGACATATAGGAGGTTCAATTAAATTAAGTAACCTATATCAAATATTAGACTAACATCATTTACATTGAGATTAGGTAACTAACCTAACCAATTCCAAATGAAATAATAAACAAAACCATAATCCTAGACTATTAGACTATTGATTTCATTTCAATCTATCAATTGCACCACTTATAGTAGACTTAATTAATTAGGTTATAATTTTCTTTTCATAGCTAAAAAATTAGTTCCTTGGATAAGGTTAGCTTGTGTTAATTTTGGTAATTAGCAGTAATCATTAGACCAACTCTTCGTGGATCGACATCCCACTCATCACTTACTACTTGTCATGACTGTGTACACTTGCACGAAGTCCTTGCTAGTAATTTGCATTCAATTTGAGCATATTCATATATTGCATAAGCAAGATTGTTATTATTTTCAACTAGCAACATCACTCTTGAACTTTTTTATAGTCAAGCTCATGTAATTTTCAAGCAAGTTTTTGAACTTAGTGAACACACTTAATGCATCAAACTTCATTTTCATGAAATGTACTCAACAGATCCTTGTATAGTCATCAATAAAAAGTATATAGTACTTACTTCCATTCAAGGATGAAGTCTTCATAGGGCTTCCAAGATCTGTATGTAGTAACTGCAACTTTCTTGTTCATTCCAGGTTCTGGTTTTTAGAAATGAAACTTTTTTCTGCTCCCTATACCGACACACCTCATAAATCTTTTTAATGTTTACCATTAAAGGTAACCTATCAACCAAGCTATCAGAGGCCATCAATTTAAGTGAACCATAGTTCACATGACCAAACCTTTTGTGCCACAATTCTATATCATATAAAGTGAAACTATAACTAGTGTGCTTGATTTTCATCCAGTTTAATGGGAAACTTTTGTTTCTTATTCCTACTGTGAAGAGTTCTATTACAGTTGGATCTTTCATAGTGCAAGCCTTGTCTTTGAAGTTTAATTCAAAGCCTTTATCCACAACTTGGCCTACACTCAGTAAATTTTGACTCACATCAGGAGCATAATAGACTTTTGCCACTGATTTAATTATACTACATGCTTGCACTCCTACTGTACCAATTCCAAAGATTAGTAGAAAATCACCATTTACTATTTCCATTTGAGTTATAAACTCTCATTCAAGTTGACAAAATTCTCCTTGCAACCAGTCAAGTGGTTTGAATAGCCACTATCTAGTAACTAGATGTCCTTCTTTTCTTCACTATCTGACTTCCAAGCCATAAACAAAACTTCATCTTTAGCTTAAAGCTCCTCAACCACAGTTGCTTTCTCATTAGCATTCTTACGCTTGTTTTTGCATACTTTTTCAACATGTCCTTGTTGGTGACATTTTCTACACTTAACATTTGGTTTAAACCAACAATACTTCTCAGTTTGGTTTGTTTTCTTGCAATGTGAACATGGTGGAAATGTTTTCTTTTGATCCCCATGTCTTTTTTCATCAATTTTCTTCCCTTTATCTTCTTACTTGCATCAATCCTCCTAAAGCTATTGCTACCGGGTTTTAAATTTTTGGTTCGCAATTAAGGCACTTTCAAATTGAGGATATTCTCTAGTTTCTACTTGAATTTATTCTTACCTCTAAATTCTACTTCCTTTACACCAAAACCCTCAGGATATAATTGCATGAATAAATATTGAAAAAACAAAAAAATTTCAACATGATCCATGGTGAAAACAAGAGGACAAGTACCTATTTCAGAAGCGGCAAGTCAGATATAAAGGTCTTACCCATTCTGCTCCATATCTCTCATGTCTATCAGATCACTAAACAACAACGGGCATCCACTTCCCCCCTCTTTGATATCTGGATTTGTATATGCAATGCAAGCGTAATCATTCAAACATAACTGCTTACATTCTTTGATGTTCATGGTTATTTTAACCTTCGAATGGGATATGTCTAGCAATTTTAAACCCGAGCACTTAAGAAAGCCATCTCCATTGTTACAAGTTAATGGAGTTCTTCTAATACATCCATCACACCAATCTGTTGAATTCTACTTTTCGATGGATTTGGGCATGAACCCTTCAAGCATGAACACACAAAAGTGTCATTTCCATTGTAGCTAGCATATTTTCCACAAAGGGCATAATTTTCACACTAATCAAAGGACATCGCTAAAAACTCCCAATCGTGTATTTGATCACTCCATATAAGGTGCTGAGAAAAACATGGTGGGATCAGCACGAACCTTAAAACTATCGAACTATTTATGAGCTCATTAGCAGAATATACTTAATTCTTAATCCACACAAATTCATTTTTGTAATTGTATTCACTTTTATCTGAAGCCCTAGAAAGCCAACACCATTCCATGGTCCTGCTTTATGCTTTATTTTAGATCCCTTCACAAGTATTAGTTGTAGATATCCACTAATATACATACGTGGAAAGTATTCGCCTAGAGCAGGACCATTTGTGCTTTTCCAGCATTGCAGAAACCTCTCAAAATCTATAACCAAGTTCTTTCCAATTTTCATTCCCAAAAGAAATGTATCGCAAGGAAAATCAAAAATTTGCCACAGATTTTCCTCAACTGGGTTGTTGTCTTTACCATCACTCATTACAAGATTTCCTATGTTTAGAAGTTGATTCCATGGTTGGAGAAAAGTAAGATTCTTTTGTTATCAGAATTTTGTTATCAGAAATAAGAGACCCTCTAATTACGACCCAAACAATTGTTCCATTAGATACTTTCTTGTACCATATTCCTAAAAATCAACTTGTGGAGCTTACTCTAAGGTTGAAAAATCTCAATTTAAAGCTCCCATCAGTTGAACTAGAGTTTCACCATCTTTAAGGATTGACTTGGAAGGAGAGTATTTATTGCAGCAATAGTCCTTGAGATGTAGAATACAAATAAACATACAAAAAGTAACATTGAAACACCTTCCATTGATTATCTGTTCACTCTTTTCTTCAAGTTCTGAATAATCTTTTGAAAAAAATTTAGTATACTATCTAACAACCTGAGATACAAAAAAGGAAACTCTAAATCATTGATAGGTCTACAGGAAGTTTTCATAAAGAATGAAAGTCGTGATATTTTTTTTTAAAGAAAGGTGGGCTCATCACTGATAGTTTTATAGAAGCAAGAGACACATTGAACTCATTAGGAATAATATCTAAAAAAAATCTTTAAATTATTTTTAAAAAATTAAATAAGTTTTTATTCTTTTATTGTATTTAATAAAACTCTTATATTTCTATTTTAAGTTAAATAAAAGTTATTATAATTAATATTTGACTGAGTCAAAATGCCAATTATCATTCTATGCCACGTTATGCTTATGCATATGTTGATACCTAATAATGGATGATGATGATGTGGCATCTTAACGTGGCATAATGAAATGATCATGCAGTATTTTCACTTTCCATATCAATGCTGCATGAGAATAAATAACAAATAACATTTTAATTAATGATAATTAGTTAGCCACTAGTCATAAGAGTTTATTTGATCCAAAATAAAATACAAATGTTTGATTGAACACAATAGAAAAATAAGGGTTTATTTGAATTTTCTTAAATAATTCATGAGCTTTTTTTAGTATTATGTCAATTTGTTACTAGAAAATAATTCTTGTAATATAAAATTGTGTATATTACATAAGTGAATGAGGTATATGAATTTTCTTGTAAAGATAGTGCAAACTACCTGGCAACAAGACCAAAGCCAATTTCAGAAATTTTTTACACTTTTCTTGAACTGAGAGTGTTGAGCTTTATAAGGATGGAAAGCCTATTGGGTATAGTTTTCAATCCATTAAACGAATCTTGATTTTGAGTTTTGTAGCTTAGGATGTAGTCATTTTAACGAGTGATGTGCAAGCTATCCAGATTATGATTTAGGAAATTTTAGATTATTTTACATAGTTTCAAGTGATAATTAGATTTTAGAGAGTTAAGATTATTTCTAATATGTTTAAATGATTGTTATTAGGCTTTTGATTATTTTTGGGAGAAAGCATGTTGCTCGAGTGAAGGAAGGTACAAACCTTGCTTGTTTTAAAATTATCGTATATGTATATTTCTTGAAACATTTGAACATTTTATTTCATTATTTTCAATATATGATTATAGAGTCAAACATATAATTATTATCTTTTTTTGGTGTGTATTCATATGATGAAGAGTGATTTACAAATGTTTTAGTTCATTCATATGATGAAGATTGATTATGAATGCTTTGGTTTATTCATATGATAAAAATTGATTTATGAAAGTTTTGGTTTATTAATATGACGAAGATTGATTTACAAATGTTTTGGTCTATTCATACGATGAATACTGATTGATGAATTTGATGAAATCTTCAATTATCTTTTAATGAATGTTTTAAGAGCTATGAAATGATCCTTGGAAAGTGAGGTAATCAATACCAAAACTACTTCTGTGGTCCTATTAACGGGTTATAGTAATTAGTATATGGCCTAGTTAATGAGTTACAATAGTTAGCATATGGTCCCATTAAAGGTTACAGTAGTTAGCAAACAACACCGCTAATGGATTATAGTAATTAGCATTCAACATCGTGTCACATTCCATTTTATAGAGGGATCGTGACCGGCATATGGACCTATATAGGTATAGCTCGCTAAGCCAAAGCAAACCTCCTTACATTCATCCATTCATAACTTTGCCCATTTATCATAATCATCATACATAAAAGCATACAATATCAACACATGCATGCATCCATAGGCAACTATACACAATTATGGAACTTCTCAAAATAAATAGTGTGAGTGCATTATTATCATCATAGTTCCATAATCTCATGCATTGTACCATATAACATTCATTTACACCTTTAGGTGTCTATATAGGCTCTCAAACCACCTTTGCACAGGAAAAGTAAAGACCGACTCGTGAATGGAACATGACCTAACTCTTTAACCATCAAGTGGTTGTTAGACACCTATCAAAGAAAGAAGACCAAGAGTTGGTCTTCACGATAAAGTAAGTAAACTACTGACTGATCTGCAAGACAAAAGTAGGGAAAATAACATGTACTTGTAATCACATGTCATTCATAAATCTTGTAATCACATTTCATTCATAAATCTGTGAGTGGATACAGGGAACGGGACAAGCCAAGGGTGAGAGTTTTTCATAACCATGCACTTGTAATCACATGTCATTCATAAATCTTCCATCATTTTCATAAATATCATGAAAATGGCATTTAAATACATTCTCAATAGCATTTAAGTGAAAACAAGTTTGTATAATTCATTAGAAACTATTAACCTTTGATAATCCTTTTAAAAACACTTGAAAACTCATTTTTGTGAAAAATCTATTGATACATTAGAAATGTATTGATACATTTTACATAAAATGCCTCTTTTTGCATTCTATCCAAAATGTATCAATACATGTTCTTCATGTATCAATACTTTAGGCACAAAAACCATTTTTTGTAGGTAAAATCCTACATATAACCTTTCCTTATGTCTTGCTATCTCATAGGGCTATCCTTTTGGGCTAGAATTCAACTAACCAAACTTTCATTTGTCACATTCTAGCGTATGTCTCCTCATTAATAGACATTTAATCAAAAACATAAAATCAAGACCATTAATACATAGAGCCATTCTAATAAGCGATAAACATTTCATAACTTTTGAGTAGTCCTTGTCCCATTCAAGCAGGTAATTATTTAATCCTCACAACCTAGGATTCTTAGTGCGTTCTATGAGTAGCATATCAACTTCACCCACAATCTTTGAGTGGTTTCGCACCAACTCAAGCAAATAGTGATTAATCCCCCACTATCGTCATAGGATTTCTCAAGTATAAAATTGTTCTCATCCATGACTTGCAGCATAAAGTAAAATCATTCTCATGCTTAGCCTATAGTGTATATGAATTCTCAGCGCATACATCTCATGGCATACATTTTATATTTTATCTCATAAATTATTCTCGTGCCTAGCCCATGGTGTACATGATATTCTCAACACATACATCTTATGGCATACATTTCATATCTTATCTCATAAATCATCATCATATCATAGGAGGGAAATCATCATCCTCCAAACCAATCATCATACATAACATGCATTTCATAGTTGTTCATAATCTCATAAATGGAACTTATGCGTCCATCAACCTTTACATGCTACATTATGTCAATCATGTACATTATACCATTCATATCATTTTGAAGAAAAACATTTGAAAAGGCTTGTCCCACATTGTTGAAAACTAATACATAATAGGATATTTACATACACAGTAGACTCGCAAACAATTTGAAAATCATTTGTGTTAACTCACACCATAAATCATCATTAAATCAACTTTTTAATCATACCTTTCGAAAACTAGTTGAAAAACCTTGAACTCAAATCCTTTGACAAACCATTCTTTGAAACAACATTTTATCATGCATAATCAATCATTGCCATAAAAATCACGCTCACTTTACATATTAAAATACTTGAAAAGGTGTATCCACTCACCTAATTGAAGACTCGATCTCTAGCAACAATCAAGACTCCACTCTAGCATTCGCCTCGAAGTTTTCAACTATTCTTAACATTCAACAATCATTACAATCGATATCTAGATTTATAATTTTATAATAACCATTCTAGATTTTTTCGAAACTAATCAGATTCATCGAAAACTAATTTTCTAGCTTAAACCCACTGTTATTTAACATAATAAATCCTTAGGAACCCATCAATCCTTTATCGTTACCTTAGGTGAACTTTAGTGTTAAGGGAAATTACAAAACATTTGAGCTTTGGTAATCAAATGAAAATATGGGCATAAAAACAATATATTTTTAGTTCTGAAAAATCAACATTTAAAGGTTTCAAAGTTAAAAAATGTTGCCTTGTTCATAAAACTTAAAACCAAGTTTTCAAATCTTCAAAAATGGTGACTTGGGTGAAAAATGGGTGTAAGAGGGTTTAGAGGTGAGGGAATACTTGATAAAAATATTTGAGGTAAAAAATCCTTGTAAAAATGTGACCTATTTATGCTTAAGAGTGTGAAAATACAATTTTGCCTTTTTTATTTTTCTGAAAACAACGAAATGTATCGATACATTGGTTTTTGAAAAATTTCTATCAATACATTTGGCCATGTATCAATAAATGTTCATCGAAATCCTTTTGGAAAGCTTTCTAGACTAAATCTATCAATACATATGGCCATGTATCCATAAATATTCTTCAAACTCTTTTTTAAAAGTATTCTAAGTTGAATTTATCGATACATAAAGAACATGTATAGATTTGCTTCAGTATGTAAAAATACACTTAGAAACTTGTCCAAATGGATTTCTTTTAAAATCCAATCTTGCCAAACATAATAACATTTCAAAACATAAAATTTTCTAAGGTTAGAAACCGAATTTATTGTTTCAAAACAATAATTTCACATGTTCATCCAAGGATTTTATTAACTAATCCTCTTACTTAAGGTGGGATTTCACATCCCACTATTGGGTTATAACAGTTAGCATATGACACTACTAACACGTTATAATAGTTAGCATACATTCCTACTAATGGGTTATAATAGTTAGTAATGATCATGAGAATGATATTGTCGATATGGTCCTATCACAAGTTATAGTAGTGACAATAGCTAAAAATGATGAAACTTTATAACTTTTAAAGATTGAATTTATGATTTGTTCAAACGATATTTGAAGAATAACATTTGATAGTCAATAATTTATAAACTTATGAAATTGTTTGTTTTTGGATATAATGGTACTTTGACGATATGAAAGCATGGTTTATTGAAATGCTCTTAAATGATTTTATATGATATATTGAAAATGATGCTTGATCCAGTAAGGTGTGTGTAGTTATACTTGTTGAACTTTGGTTTGATCATTCCTTTATTTACAGTTTGCAAATGACTAGAGATGAGAGATTCAGAATTATGGAAACTAAGAAAATGATCTGAGATGCCTACTTTAGTATCAAGACTTCATTAGTTATGTTGAAACTCTTATCATGTGCAATTGATATTTTAAGTTTCTAGTTGTTTAATTTATCATCTTGAAAGCTTTAATTGGATTGTAATAGTTATATATGTGAATATGTAAGAATGGAATTGTTAGTATAACTTCAATTGAGGATTTAAATATAGATGAAATATAGAAAGGCTTAAGGATGGCAACGGGTACCCTATTATAGGGTACCCGCGAGTACCCGACCTGGTTATATTGGGTTAAGGTACCTTATAATCTAGTTTGGGATGGGTTCAGGATCTGATTTCACTATTCGTATTGGGTTTAGGTAGGGTTTAGGAACTACCCCTTGGGTACCTACTACCTGAACTTGATTATGTTAATATTCGGGTTACACAGGTACCCGCCCCGAACCCGATCCTAATATCCGTTTATATATATTTTATTGTTATTTAAATGATTAAATTAAAAAAAATCAACATTAATATATTTATTAAAAACTGATAAATATATCAAAAAGTACGGTTATTCAAATTATTAATGTGATGACATTAATATATTTAAATTAAAAAATTATTAGATTATAAATTATGTTTAAATAATATGAATATCATATCATAATACAAAGAAATATAATTACTATTATTTATATACTTTAAACATAAATATATTTACTTTTTATTTTGTGTTAACATTACAAAAATTATAACTTATTAATATATATACTTCAAAAGAGTCTTTGAGATTAGAATAGTTTTGGAATATAACTATTTTTTTAATTTCATGTAATTAAAGACAAACCCATATAGTTAATTAAATTAATTCATTAAACTATGATTATTAATTAACTTAGAATGTTTTTTAATATATACATTGTATATATTGGGTTCATTTATAAGAAATATAATTACTATATTATATATATATACTAATACTTTTAGTATTTATATACTTTAAATATAATATATTTACTTTCTATTTTATATTAACATTACAAAAATTATTAAATTGTAAAATTATTAATTAAAATATATACACCTTTATTTATATAAACTTATAATATACAAACCTTAAAAGAAGTTGTGAGATTAGAATAGTTTTGAGACCTTATTATTTTTTTTAATTTCATGTAATTAAGGACAAACTCATATAATTAATTAAATTAATTAATGAAACTATGATTATTAATTAACTTGTAATGTCTTTTAATATCTATACTTTATATATATTGGGTTCATTTATAAGGAATATAATTTCTATTATATATATACACTAAAATACTTTTAATATATATATTCTTTAAATATAAATATATTTACTTTTTATTTTATGTTAACATTATAAAAATTATAACTTATAAAATTATTAATTATAATATACATATATACACACTTTATATTATATAACTTGTAATGTCTTTTAATACATACACTTTATATTATATGTTATTTTCATTTATAAAGAATAAAATTACTATTATATAAGTTAATAATTATTAAATAATAAAATAATATTGATTTATTTTATATATTATGTTCATTTATAAACACACTTTATAGTTTTTGATTATTTAAATTTAAATTTTATTATTTGTGTTTTTATTAATTTAATTAGTAGTTAATTTAAGAATTATGTAAGAAAAATGTTATTGTATATGGATACGGGTTCGGGTTCAGGTAATTGGGTACCCATGAAGAACAGTTTAATAAATTTTTTTATCTAATCGGATTTTTAAACTAGTTAGAGTAATTATATGGTAGTGGGAATGTATTAGGAATAGGGTTAGGATAGTAATTTTTAAAATTATTTGAGTAGTTAATAGGGTTATGATATTTGATTTTTTATAGGGTTAGGGTTCAAATATCTCGAAATTAACGGGTATACTACTCATTGACAACCCTAGAAAGGCTTCATATTACTTTGGGACATAGTCTCAAGAGGTAATATAGCAGTGTTATGTCCTTGTTTTAGGACTTCCATGTTAAAAAAAAAAACTCTCGTATTCCAAAATTGTATATATTACATAGGTGAATGAAGAACATATTTATATAAAACTAATCCTATTCATAATCTAACTCTAACTAACTAACAGGATTCTCTTAACTAGATATTGTAGTTTAATTAAGTAATAGGTAATAATATTGTATTATAACTCTTATTAAATAATTTGTATAATTATCTTAACAGAATTTATATTCAATATTTCCCTGCGTTACTCAAAGGGAATTTTCAAAGTCTATGGTTGTGGCCCGTAGACTATTGATTGACAAAGAAATATGAAAACCAAGGCTTTGAACAAGTTTGGCTTAGCTATTTCGATTGCAGTGCTGTTGTATTTTTTTATATGAAAGAAGGTTTCACTTCCTTTTGGTTTGCCAATTCAATTACGAAGTCTTCTCTTCTCACTTGTGCATAGATTACTAATATCAAAATCTAGCAAGACCTCACAAGTCCCTCATCAATCAAGATTTTCCTTTTCCATTAATATGCGAATATGTAAGAAGGGAATATATAAGAATGAATGAAAGGTAGAAAAGCTTTGTATTAATTTGGGAATTTAGTCATGGTAATATGATTGTGTCATGTCCTAATTTTAAGGCATAACAATCATGTTACAAAAAAAGAAAACTCTAGCATTATAAAATGATAACATATATTTATATAAAAGATTAGCCTATTCATTTAGTAGATATAATTAACTAATAGTATTCTCTAAACTATATATTGTAATTTAATTAGGTAATAGTATTGTATTATAACCTAATTAAATAATGGTATAATATCTTAACATAATTGATAATATAGAATTACCTAGCTAGCGTTTCTCAATGGGAATTTTCAAAGTATATGGTTGTGGCCCATAAAAAACAAGGTTATGAACAAGCTTGGTGTAACTGTTGAATTTTTTTTTTATACGAAAAAGGGTATTGCTTAATTTTGGGTTGTCAAGTTCCCCGTCAATCAAGATTTTCCTGTTCCGTAATTGAACATAATTATATATTATATATGTGAATATGTAAAAATTAAGGGAATTGTAACTATAACTTCAATTGAGACTTATCTATGAATGAAAGATAGAAAGGTTTCATATTACTTTGAAACTTAGTCTCGAGATTATATAAATGTATTATATCTTGATTTCAAGACATAACAATCATATTATAAGAAAAAAATATCTTATATTATAAAATTATTTATAAAAAATAATTTTATTCATAATCTAACAATAATTAACTAACAATATTCTCATAATTAGATATTGTAGTTTAATTAAATAATGGTATTGTAGTTTAATTAAATAATGGTATTGTATTAAAACTCTAATTAAATAATTTATATAACTAAGGGAAAAATATGAGAAAAATCAATAACCTTAAAGGCTTAAAGTACCCAAATATTCAAATGAGACTTTTTTTTTATTGAAATTAAGAAAAAAATTTTACGGTCATTGATTGGAAATAGAAGAAACAATTGAGAATTATTAGCATCATGGGAATTGGGAAGAGATAAAAAAAATTTATTAGGTATATAATTAGGAAAGTAAGAAAATATGTCATTCTATTAATTACCTTGACTTTTACATAATTAACGAAGTGAGATAAATAGATGAGAATTATTAACATGTGAGAGGTGAGAGAAAATAGATTTTTTTAAACATCTAATTTAAAAATATTTTATTAATTATCTTAATTTTTATATATTTTTAATAATAATAATTATATTATATTATTATAAAAAAGAATTAAAAAAAAGGAAGGAACGGGAAAATGAGAAAGGGAAGAAGAAAGAAAGAAGTCAAAAGGCCTTTTGGAAAAGAAAAGGTAATTTTTTGACCTCTTCTTTTATATTTAAGCTCACTTATTTTACGTATTTTGCATGAACTTACTTTTTTATTGAAAAATTAAAATGTATTGGCCCCAATGGAGTTCGTGGAGGAGCCTCAATTTCAACACATATGCACTGCCCAAGGCACTAATGAAAATATTACAATGCTGAAATTGAAATGATTCCTGCAAATTTAAGCATTCACATTGAATTAATGATGCCCGGGTTGGACTTAGGCCTACTCTACAATTTGGAGTGACTTCAATATTTGTTTAACAATGAAATTATGGAACTTGCTTGCTTAGTGCAGACTCAGTTGCAGGAGGCAGATTTCTTTCCAAGAAAAAGCCAGGCTGCTTCGGATGAGGCAATGTACTCTCACCGCACAACATGAGCAGATGGAATCACTGACGAGATTAAAAAGGTACAGGAAAGCTTCTTGATAATGTTAATGTCAAACAATTTCCAAACAAATTCCACGAAAAAGCTAATCATATATATAAATATATATATTTTAATGTTAAAAGTTCTCACAGGACTCAGCTACCGTAAAGCTAACCATATATAAAAAACAAATACACATAACTATGAAGGCTTGAATTAAAGAATAGTATAGGAATAGCTAGCTTTGCACAAAGTATTGCTTGATTTACTCAGAGATTATACATGTATCTTCATGTTTGCTTAATCTTACGTTTTTATTAAACTCCATGAAAAATATATAGTTCTCTCTCGTCCATAAATCATACATCCCTTTGAAGTTTTGAATCTAAATCCGCGATTTTAAAAAGTCAATTTCCGTAATTCATGCAAGTATATACATATTTTTTATATTTATTAAAATCAAAGCAAACAAAATCATTTTGTGTTTTACATGTGATTTTCGATTATAAAGAAAAAACGTAATTGAATTTCCAAGTCAATTTCAAATTACTAGTTTCCTATCCTTTGTTTTCAACATTACCTGCTGTAAGTTTCCTTCACTGTTAGATTATTAACTTCCGTATTTACATCATAAATAAATAAACTACTTATTTAATTTGGATTATTTTTTTATTTGTTGAGAAGGAAATTTATTAAATTATCCTCAATTAAGGTGGTCGTTATATAAACTTATTTATGAAACTTATAATTTCAGGGTCCATGTATAAAATAATAATTAAAAACTCTTAGATTTATGGTCATGCTCATGCGGTTATGTTTTGGTGTAGTGATGTCACGTGATTATCTTGTTTCATAGTAATCCAATTGTCATAATAATAATTGTGTTTTGATAAGATTCTTTAAGACACCAACAAAAACTAGTCAACTTTAATTAAAAATTAAATAAGTATGAGTATTTGGATTAATCACTTTTAATATTTTCGGGGTTCAGAGAGAAGAAAGATATTGCTCAAGCATCCTGAAGGTAATTAAATACAAAATGTGATGCCTGCAAATCTTAGCTCATCACTGTGAAAATGGAGTATCATCTCATCCATTCCTGTTTTCTTCCTGATCAGGTCTTAACAACCAAGCTGCCCCTACCTCCACTTGTCAAGTGACAAATCCAACTACCGTGGCTCTAACAGGGTAACGGTGCACTCATTTGCAGAAGATAATTTACAGTTGCTTGTTGAAGACTCAGCTTCAGGCAGATTCCTCCCTGTGAAAAACCCTGGCTGCTTTGGTTGAGGCAATGCACT
The DNA here is from genome assembly GCF_000208745.1 of Theobroma cacao. Taxonomy (NCBI): domain Eukaryota; kingdom Viridiplantae; phylum Streptophyta; class Magnoliopsida; order Malvales; family Malvaceae; genus Theobroma; species Theobroma cacao. Next base: position 3,757,838 of record NC_030856.1, read on the forward strand.
TTCACTGCCTAGCATTACAATTACAAAAGACATGTTTGGTCTATCTTCTGGTCGTTGCTGCACGCACAATAATCCCACATGAATGCATCGCTGCACTTCAGATGGCAAGCAGAAGTCCCTAAGAGTTTCATCAATCAGTTCCATTGGCCTCCTTTCTGTCCATAATCTCCATGCCTGAAATTTCAAAAATTGAGAATCATGATTTCTGCCTTGGAAATTCAACATGGTTAACAATCTCAACATTTAACCTTACATGTCCGAGAAGATTATGATCATGATCTGGGTGGGAAAATCCCCTGTTCTTCTTTCCACTTACTATCTCAAGGACAAGAACCCCAAAGCTAAAGACATCAGATTTCATTGAGAAAACACCATCAATGGCATACTCGGGAGACATATAGCCACTGCAAATATGTTGTGAAAACAATTTAATAGCAACATAAAGGATAGCCATAAAGAAAGATTTGATTTACTTTGTACTTACTATGTTCCAACCAGTCTATTTGTTTTGGCCTCAGTTTGCTCTCCCCAAATTGTTCTAGCTAAGCCAAAATCTGAAATTTTTGGGTTCATTGCATCATCCAGTAAAATGTTGCTAGACTTGAGATCTCTGTGGATTATTCTAAGTCTAGAGTCTTGATGAAGATAAAGAAGTCCTCGAGCAATTCCACCAATAAAATTCATTCGTTTACTCCAGTCTAGTAGTTTGCTTCTTGTTTGATCTGATTCAGTTCCCCATGTTAGCCAAACCACTAATAGAATCGTTGAAGAAAAAACATCAGAAAAAGAAGATTCTGAAACACGAAAGGAATAGTAAAGGACCAAACCAAAAATAAAGTAGTCCAAACTTTTGTTGGCCATGTATTCATAGATTAACAACTTTTCATCTCCTTGAATGCAACAGCCAAGAAGCTTTACAAGATTGCGGTGCTGAAGTTTGGCAATCAAAATAACTTCATTTTTGAATTCTTTCAGTCCTTGTCCAGAATTCTTTGACAGTCTCTTTACTGCTATTTCTTGCCCCTCTTCCAGTGTACCCTTAAGACCATAACAAATAAATGTTTTACTTAAAAAGAAATATATGCTGCAGAACTTGAATAAAGCCCCCGTAGCATAGTATTCCTTTACCTTGTATACTGGTCCAAATCCACCTTTTCCCAGCAAGTTATCGACAGAAAAGTTATTTGTCGCATTTGCCATGGTCCCAAAAGAAAATAACGGCAATTCCATCTCTTCCTTCTACTTTTCATCAGAGTCCAATGTGTGATTCTTTCTTGTCAATCCTGAAACGACAATATATGCCAGATATGTGGCCTTTGCTTAAGTTTCAACATAAGTAATCAAGTTTATTTACCTTTCTTATTACGTTTCCTCCATCGTATACACAAGACAGGTAGTATCAGCGTTCCCATTCCTATTATGACAGACCCGACTATAATTCTTACTCGCTTTTTCTCCCAGGACTGCCTTTTTGGTACAATTTTGCCTGAAAGATTCGAGATGAAGTCAGAGATATGGATTGCAGTTTTGGTGCGATTTTATTAGAATAAATAATTCTGCAACAGGCAAACTGATACTGTACAAACTTTGGAATGCACAAGGAAAAGCTTTAAGAGAAATAAGGAGTGGAAAAAGCAACAATATCCCCTATTTTCTTCCTTCTTTCATGAGCAAAGTACCTGAAAAATGTTCTCTGTTTTCTACTCTTATTGATTCTTACCTCTAAATCCTACTTCCTCTACACCAAAACCCTCAGGATATAATTTCATGAATAGATATTGGAAAAAAAAAGAAAAGATTTCAACACGATCCACGGTGAAAAGAAGAGGACAAGTACCTATTTCAGAAGCAGCAAGTCGAATATAAAGGTCTTGCCCATCCTGCCCCCAATCATCTCTCATGTCCAACAGATCACCAAACCACAGCAGGCATCCGCTTCCCCCCTCTCTGACATCTGAATTGGTATATGCAGTGCAAGAGCAATCACTCAAACATAACTGTGTACATTCTTTGATGTTCATGGTCTTGTTAACCTTGGAATGGGACGTGTCTGGCAATTTCAAACCCGTATGCTTGTGAAAGCTATCTCTTTTGTTACAAACCAATGGAGTTCTTCTAACACACCCATCATACCAAACTCCTGAATTCCACTGGAGAGTCATTTCCATTGCAGGTAGCATATGCTCCACAAAGGGCATAGTTCGAACACTGATCAAGATTTGACGCTGATAAAGACTCCCAATCACGTAGTTTATCACTCCATATAAGGATCTGACCAAAGCCTGATGGGTTCAGCATGGTCCGAGTAACTACTGAACTGTTTTTTGGCTCACTAGTGTAATAGACTTCATTCTCATTCAACTCAAATTCAAGTTTGACAGGAAGTATTGCATTCGCTTTCATCCCTGTAAAGTGAAGACCATTCCATGATCCTCCTCTGTACACTATTTTAGATCTCTTCTCAATTACTAGTTGTGGATATCCACTGATATTTATACGTACAAAGTATTGGCCTGGAGCAGGATCACCAGAATTTTTCCAGGATGACAGAAACCTCTCAAAACCTGTCACTAAGTTCTTCCCGATTTTCATTCCTGGAAGCAAAGTATCACAAGGATAATCAAAACTCTGCCATAGATTGTCTTCAGCTGGGTTGTTGTCTGTTCCATCTTTTACTACAAGATTTCCTGAGTTGAGAAGATGAGCAACAGGTTCTTGTGCAGTTTTTGATGTATGAGATGACCAAACAGTGCTATTTGTGCTATTCAGAAGCGAAAGAATTCCATGGTTGGACAAAAGTAAGACTCCTTTATCATCAGAAATTGGAGTTTCTCTATTTGCCACCCATACAACCGTTCCATTAGATACTTTCTTGTACCATATTCCTAAAAATCGACTTGTGGAACTTATTGTAGGGCTGAAAAATCCAAGTTCGAAGCTCCCATCAGCTGAGACCAGAGTTTCACCATCTCTAATGGATTGACTTGGAGACAAAGTATCTACTGCATTAGCAGTCCTTAAGATGGAGAAAACAAATAAATATACAAGAAGTAACAATGAAATGCCTTCCATTGATTTTCTCATGTTCACTCTTTTCTTTAAGTTTTAAATAAATCTTTCGGAAAAAAAATTCAGGATACTATTAAGACAACCAGAAATACAGAAAGGGAAGCTCCAAATCATAGATGGGTCTACTGGCAGTTCTCGTAAAATATGAAACCTGTGATTTTTTTAACGAAGGTGGGCTCGCCATTATAGTTTTTCCTTTGGATGGAAAAAGGAGATGCATTGCATTGCATTGATAATACAGAATTCCCCTGCGTTACTCAAGCGGAATTTTCAAAGTCCCCTGCGTTACTCAAGGGAATTTTCAAAGTCTGCAGTTGCGGTCCATTGACTAATGATTAACAAAGAAATCTGAAAAACAAGTTTGTGAACGAGTTGTTCCAATTGAAGTGCTGTTGTAGTTTCTTATATGCAAGAAGGTTTTGCTTTCTTTTGCTTTGCCAATTCAACTAATTAGTCTTGTCTTGTCACTTTTGCACATATTTTTTTTATTTTACCGAGTTCTGTGTTCTCAAAGTGAAAAGTTGAAGCTGAGATGAATTTTTCCGGATAATGGAGATGGAAGATGACAAAGAAAATCTTGAATGTTTCAAATTTCTTGAGCTCCTTACTATGGCTTCAAGTTTTTCATGTGAACAATCAAGATCATTCTGATCTAGTGTAATGACCTAGGTTGGGTCACTCGCCCAACAACGTTTTGTGATCACGTCATTGGTTTCAACTTTCATATAGACACTCAATTCTTTAAAGTCTTCTTCAAAATCACTGCAGCGAGCTTAATTCTTATATGAATTGAAACTAACATGCAAATGCACGTGTGGTGAACAAGTAGTAAAGTGATAAGTATAAGTGTCATCTTACAAGGAGTTGGCTACAATTCTTCAGTAAGTATTAAAGTTGAGTCAAGCTAATCTTATCCAAACTAACCAAAGTATGGAATATGATTAAAAACAAACTAATTAATTAAGCCAATTAAAGACATGCAAGGTGAAATAATCTGGAAGCAATAGTTTAAAAGTCTACTATTATGGCTGTATTCAACATTTCACTTGGATTGTTATTCCTCTAATTATTTAATTCAATGGGACTTGATTCTAATCTAGAATCCTAATGCATGAACAAACTTATGTTTAGGCATTTGTACAATAATTGCCTAGATTAGTTAGGCCTCTATATGTCTGTAGGATTCAATTAAACTAGGTTCTTTAAGCACGATTTCTCCTTAGATTATAGTTGGCATCTAGGCATGTGTCTACCCTAGTTGCTAATCAAGACACTTAATTTCTAAGTGATTTGAACACATATTATCCAAGCCTATGTCTAATCTAAACTAACTTCGTCAAGTCTCATTTAAATACCACATCCAATCAATTGGTGATCAAGCAATCAATGGTCAATAAATTCATATTTGAATAAACATTAACATACCATTCAAAATAAGTAAAAAAGCAACAAATAATTCAAGTTACATGTAGAAATCCACCAAAATCCTACATGAAAGCTATTTAGTTCATCATAGTTACAGCAAAGTTTAATATTTCCAGAACATAAGTCATTTCTACAGTGGAAGATAGGGAGAGAAAAGAAAAACTAGTGAAAGAAATTATTTGCTGCAGCTCTTAGAGTCAAAATCTCCTTTGATTTCTGCCTTTTTCTCCTTTTGTAGAAAGCTTCCTTTTCTAGCAAAATATTCTTTGCTTCCAGCACCCTTTCTTAACTAAAAAGATCATATTTATACTCCCTATTAAAAGCCCTAGTTGCCAAATTCAACATATGCAAAATTGAGATTGTATGTGTCAGCACCATGGCACTGTGCTTGTTGTGTAGTGCATGTAGGTAAACCCAAGGTGGCACCACGACGCTGGGAGCATGGCGTCGCAGCATCGTGCCTGCTACCTTGGTGCCTTGTGTCCTTTAGCCTTTATGCTATTGCTATTCCTGCTGTAGTTCAGTCATTTCCTATATGATTTTGACCATGATCCAATTAGAACTGGACAAAGTGATAACATAAAAGTTGTAGGCCTTTCACTAAGCTTTCTAGTGATCCAATTTAAATCTCATCAATCGGACTTCCGTAGCTTGAGTTACGTTCAAATTTCTACAACATAATCAGAAATCTCCTGAAGGATCTTTACACCATTCTTTGCCATTTAAACCCAACATGCTTGTGCACCTTCAATAATGAAGGACTCAATCAGTAGAGGATAAAAATTGGACTTTTATACAAGAAATAAGCTAAAAGAACTCAATTAACAATACTTAAACATGCTTTAAGCTAATTAATAAAAAGATGTAAAAACTACCTAAAATTGACTAAAAAAAAGCACAAAAGGACTTCATTCTTTTATACTTAACATAGTACGAGATAACTCTATGAAATAGGGTTATCACACCCCCAAACTTAACATTTTGCTAATCCTCAAGAAAAAATTAAAATAAAGAAAGAAACATAAACATCGAAAACATTGAACTATAATTTGGTTGCACCAATCCAAAGATCACTTAAGTCATCTTATTTCCTCAGCATCCTAAGCAAAGAATAAATATTATTGAAGTTCACATTTCACTAAATTGCAAGCCCATTTTCAAAGGAAATCCCATGTGTGAGTGTGGAGTTTCACGCAATGAAAATCATGCCATTTGATAAGTTTATGCTTATGCAATAATTTAATTTAGTCAAGAGATTCATATGTTTGCTCTTTACCTCTCTCTCCACTTATATAGGCTCACACTTACTCAAGGATCCATAAGACTTAATCAAGCTTGTAACATATGGCTCAGGTCAAGGTAGGATATAAGATAATATATGGCTCAAAACACCCTAAGCACGTAATCATTCTAGGATCTATAACGAGCCTTAATCTTCACTACTTCTAGTCATCCTTTTCTTCCTTTTCTTCTCCCTTTTTCTCTCATCAAACACTTTATTCTGATATATATATATATTCTTATCACTCCATAAAAGGAACTGAACAAAGCCTGCTGGGTTCAGCATGAGCCTAATAACTTCTGAACTGTTTTTGAGCTCAGTAGTATAATAGACTTCATTCTCATACAACTCAAATTCAAGTTTGACAGAAAATATTGCATTCGTTCTCATCCCTATAAAGCGAAGACCATTCCACGATCTGTTCTGTACGCTATTTTAGATCCCTTCTCAATTACTAGTTGTGGATATCCACTGATATTTATACGTACAAAGTATTGGCCTGGAGCAGGATCATCTGTACTTTTCCAGGATGACAGAAACCACTCAAAACCTGTCACTAAGTTCTTCCCGATTTTCATTCCTGAAAGCAGAGTCTCACAAGGATAATCAAAACTCTGCCATAGATTGTCAGCTGGGTTGTTGTCTTTTCCATCTTTTACTACAAGATTTCCTGAGTTGAGAAGACGAACAACGGGTTCTTGTGCAGTTTTTGATGTATTTGATGACCAAACAGTGCTATTTGTGCTATTCAGAAGCGAAAGAATTCCATGGTTGGAGAAAAGTAAGACTCCTTTATTATCAGAAATTGGAGTTTCTCTATTTGCCACCCATACAACCGTTCGCTTAGATACTTTCTTGTACCATATTCCTAAAAATCGACTTGTGGAACTTACTGTAGGGCTGAAAAATCCCAGTTCAAAGCTCCCATCAGCTGAAGCTAGAGTTTCACCATTTCTAAGGGATTGACTTGGAGAGAGTGTATCTACTGCAGTAGCAGTCCTTAAGATGGAGAAAACAAATAAATATACAAGAAAGAATGAAATCGTCTCCACTGATTATCTTATGTTGCACTTCTTTCTTCAAATATGAATGAATGCTTTGGAAAATTTAGGATATTACTGAGATCAACCAGAAATGATGAAACAGATGCTCTTAGAACATGGTAGGTCTACTGACAATTTTCTATTAAATGCAGAAATTGTGATATTTTTTGTCAACGAAGGTGGGCTTATCATTAATTCTCTTGCGTTGCTCAAATAACGATTGACAAAGGAAGCTGAAAACCAGAATGTTCTGAACAAGTCTGGGTTAATATATTTCCAATTGAGGTGCTGTTGTTGTTGGATATAATTTTCAACAATAATGAATGTAGGCCACAATCCTCATTGAAAAAGTAAAAGGAAAAAGAGTAATTTAAAGAGGAAATTGTGAGGAATGAACTATCTCGATAAAGACATTTTAAAAATAACCATAAAAATAAATTTAACTATTTTTAGCCATATTTAGTCATGATTTGATAAAAATACCTTTTAAACTATATCAAATAAATTAAACCATTCATCACAATTTCTCTCCATTTGTACTTCGGATTTCTCTCTCTCACCATCCCACTCTCTCAAATTTTATTGATTTCTCTCTTCGGCATTTGTCTGCTATGCTTTCGATTTCTCTCTCCCGCATTTTCAAATTTCTCTTTCTTACGCTTTCAAGACACCAAGCAATGGTTTTGACGTGCTTGGGTAGGTGACTATTTGGGAAATTCAATGTTTAGGTATTTTGGATAAAACTAAAATGGTGAAAATAATCACAAATGTATGAAATAGCTTTTAATTGAATCAATTAGGGACCTAGACACTAAAAAACTCAAAATTTTGAAATTTATAAACCGAAGTTTTCAAAGGAATTTTTTTTTATTTTTAGTTAAAGTAGGTGTTTTAGATAAAAAAAATTTATATTTTGATTTATGAAAACATATTAGAAACACTTTAATCAGTGCCAAATTGTCAAAAAAATAAAAAGAGTTGAGAGGATTGGAAGTTTTGGTTCGTAAGTAACAACAACATTTTAGGTATTAAAGTGTAACAAAATGTTTTTGAATATGTCATGTAACAATAATATTTTTTCAACATGGTATGTAACAACAATATTTCTTTTTTCAACATGGCGTGTAATGATAATTCTATTTTGTAGAATTATTTTACTCTAATTTTGTTATTAAATATTAGCTAAGTCCTCAATTTTCAATTATAATTTACTTATTTTTAGTTGTTTTTATAATTAGGTTAATTTTAAGTTAGTTATTTTAATTTTATGTTATTTCTTTTAATTTGTTTATTATTGATTAGTTTTTATATTTTTTGTAGAATTAAAGGTGATTTGGGCTTAATTTTGGAAAGTAAGATGTTCAAAGATCTAGAATCTGCTTGCATATGTTATAGTATTTTGGCCACATCTCGAGTTACAGAACTCCAAATGATGTGATTCTTAGACCAGTGGAAAGTTAAGAGACAGATCTACAACTTTTGTGTAGATCACTTTGCCCAGTTCTACCTCGAAGATAGAGAAAATCGTGTCAAAAAATAGTAGACGTACTGTACCGGGAATGAAAATTTGTAAAGATTGACAATTTGAATTTTGGGCCTCTTATTATACTTTTAAGCCCAATTAAACCCTAAGTCAGCTTAAGGAACTTTAGGTTTAGTCTATTAGTATAAATAGAATATGTTTGACAACATTAAAAAAAGAGGAAGACAACCTTTGGGAGATTCAAGAAATTAGAAGTTGAGGCTGAAACTTGAAGATCAAGGCGGAGAATATTGTTTTGTTTTCTCTCTTAGCTTTTATCTTGATACTTTTAATGGTTGAATTTACACAATGTTATTTTATTTTGCAATTATGAGTAGCTAAACTTCTTTCTCTAAGATTGCAATTGAACTCACATGTAGTTTAAGTTTTTAATATCTTTCTTACTTATTTTAATGGAATTTGAATTGTTTATTTCAATTTGTTCTTAATGCTTTTAATTGCCTGATCACCAATTAAATTGATCTAGGAACCTAAACAAACTTGGGAAAGGGAGTTTAGAGTAAACTAAAATTGGGATAGCATATGATCAAATTAATTGATTTGCATATAGGATAAGGATATACCTATAGGCCATATGTAGCCAGATTAGAGCCTGAACTTAATGAGTCTGTTTTAATTTCAATTCACATAGGGATATAGTGTTTTGATTAAAATAGATATTTTTATAGGAAGAGTCGGAAAGACCTTTATAAATAATTTAGGACTCTAGGTTAGCAATTCAACCCATTGAAATAAGTTAAGGAAGAGAGGTAAGATTTAGATGAACTGTGAGGAATATTGTAATCCTAGGTTTGTTTAATTTGATATTTTCTCAAGACTATTATTATTTTGATTTTTCTTATTAGTTTTAATTTCAGTTAATCAGTTTTAGTTCATTACTTAATTTTGATTGTTTGGATAAAATTGAATTGTTTTAATTTTAGTACTTAGTAAAATTTTAGATCAATTCCCTGTGGGATTGATACTCTGCTTGCTAATATACTATTTATTCGATACGTATACTTGCGTAGTAGGATTTTAACTGACAAGTTTTTGGCGCCGTTACCGGGGAATTAATTCTAGATTTATTACTAATACTAATACCAAACAATTTAGTCTTACTTCAAATTTTATTTTTCTTATTTTAATTTTAACTTTTATTTTCTTGCAGATATCTTTGGTCATTGTATGCAAAGAAGAGACAACTTGAATCTTGTTCCTTTTGATCCTGAGATAGAAAGAACTTTCAGAAGGCGTCGCAGGGAGAATTTACAAGTTGCAGTTTTAAATTAGACAATGGCCGAGGATAACATTAATAATGGTAATAATGCCATTAATGTGGTTCCCAAAGCAAATAGAGCATTGCAAGACTATGCAGTTCCTCTGTTGCAAGATTTGCACCAAAGCATTAGGAGACCTTCCATCAATGCGAATAATTTTGAAATTAAACCAGCCTATATTCAGATGATTCAGTCTTCAGTCCAGTTTGGTGGGTTACCCAGTGATGATCTTAATGCTCATTTAGTAAATTTCCTAGAGATTTGAGATACCTTTAAATATAATGGAGTAACTGATGATGCTATTAGATTGAGACTGTTTCCATTCTCTCTAAGGGATAAAGCAAAAAGCTGGCTTAATTCACAGCCTAATGGGTCTATCACTACATGGGAAGAATTGGCTCAAAAGTTTCTCGCAAAGTTCTTTCCACCTGCAAAGATTGCAAAGTTGAGGAACGATATCACCTCATTCACACAATTTGATGGTGAGTCCTTGTATGAAGCTTGGGAGAGGTTTAAAGAACTATTGCGAAGATGTCCACATCATGGGCTTCCTAATTGGTTGCAAGTTCAGACATTCTATAATGGGCTTATTGGGTCAATTAAAACCACAATTGATGCTGCTGCTGGTGGGGCATTGATGAGTAAAAATGCAGCAGATGCTTATAAATTGTTGGAAAAGATGGCTTCAAATAATTATCAATGGCCTTCAGAAAGGTCGGGTTCGAGAAAAGCTTTTGGAGCTTATGAAGTTGACGCAATGAGCAACTTAGCTGCGCAAGTGGCTGCACTGTCCAAAAAGATCGACATAATGGGAGTTCATGCAGTTCAAAATTCAATTTTTGAGATGTGTGGGGATGGCCATTCAAATGATCAATGTCCATACAATTCTGAATCAGTTCAGTTTGTGGGGAACTTTAACAGATAGCAAAACAACCCATATTCTAATACTTATAATCTTGATTGGAGAAACCATCCAAATTTTTCATGGAATAACAATGCAGGGCCTTCCAATCCAAAACCCAACATGCCTCCGGGATTTCAACAGCAAGTTAGACCACCACTTCCTGAAAAGAAGCTCCAAGTGGAAGAACTACTTTTGCAGTATATATCCAAGAATGATGCGATAATTCAAAGCTTTGGAGCATCCTTGAGAAATCTTGAAACTCAAGTGGGACAACTTGCAAATTCTGTCAATAGTAGACCTCAAGGTTCCTTACCTAGTGGCACACAAATCAATCCTAAAGGTAAGGAACAATGCTAAACAATCACCTTAAGGAATGGAAAAGAGATTGAAGGGGTGAATGAAAAAGTAGTTGAACCTGAGAATGAACATGTTGATAATGAAAGAATTTGTGAGAAAGAAAGTGAAGACAAACAGAAAGAGAAGGTCAAGGCTGAAAATTAAGGAGTTTCTCAAGTCATCCATCCTCCACTACCTTTTCCCCAAAGGCTCCAAAAGCAAAAGCTTGAGAAGCAATTTCAGAAGTTCATTGATGTCTTCAAGAAATTACACATAAATATTTCTTTTGTTGAAGCTCTGGAACAAATGCCTAGTTATGTCAAGTTCTTGAAGGACATCCTCTCCAAAAAGAGAAAGTTAGGTGAGTTTGAAACTGTCTCCCTTACAGAAGAGTGTAGTGCAATTCTCCAAAACAAGCAACCACCAAAACTCAAAGATCTAGGTAGTTTCACAATCGCTTACACTATTGGTAATTTATTTTTTACAAAACCTTTGAGTGATTTAGGTGCAAGTATCAATTTAAGGCCTTGGTCAATTTTTGAGAAACTTGGTTTGGGGGAATGCAAACCCACTTCTGTAACTTTGCAATTGGCTGATCGTTCTTATGTGTACCAAAGGGGAATTATTGAAGATGTTCTTGTCAAGGTAGATAAATTTATTTTTCCAATTGATTTTATAATTCTTGACATGGAAGAAGATAGGCAAATTCCAATCATTCTTGGGAGGCCATTCTTAGCAACTGCTAGAGCTTTAATTGATGTTGAAAAAGGTGAGCTTACTTTGAGAGTTCAAGACCAACAGGTAACATTTAATATTTTCAAAGCTTTAAAATTACCTGTGACATCTGAAGACTGTTTTTCTATGAGTGTAGTGAACAATTTGACACATGATGTTTTCTTAGAAGAAAATCCCAATGATCCTCTTGAAGCATGTTTAATCGCTAACTCTGATAGGAATGATGATGAGTTTATTGAATATTCAAATTTGTTGAATGCTCACTCCAGATTTAGAACTAATCATCAATTTGAGTCTTTAGATATTTCAGCTTCTTTGGTGCCAACTTCTAAGCCTTCCGTTGAGGAGCCACCTACTTTGGAACTCAAACCTCTACCAGTACACTTGAGGTATGCTTTTCTTGGAAAATCTTCCTCTCTTCCGGTTATTATTTCTGATGCTCTTACTAGCTTGCAAGAGGAGAAGTTATTGCGAACACTTAGAGAATTCAAGAAAGCAATAGGGTGGACCATAGCTGATTTTAAGGGAATTAGCCCTTCTATTTGCATGCACAAAATTCTTCTTGAGGAAGATCACAAAGCCACAATTGAACAACAAAGAAGATTGAATCCCATCATGAAGGAAGTGGTTAAGAAGGAAATCATCAAGTGGTTGGATGTCGGAATAATCTACCTTATCTCTGATAGCTCATGGGTAAGTCCAGTTCAATGTGTTCCTAAGAAAGGAGGAACGACTATGATGGCCAATGACAATAATGAGCTCATTCCAATAAGAACGGTGACTGGATGGAGAGTGTGCATGGACTACCGCAAGCTCAACAAAGCTACAAGGAAAGATCACTTCCCTCTTCCATTCATTGATCAAATGTTAGATCGCTTGGCTGGTAAGGAATATTATTGTTTTCTAAATGGTTATTCTGGCTATAACCAAATTGCTATTGCTCCTGAAGATCAGGAAAAGACTACATTTACATGTCCTTATGGCACCTTTGCTTTTAGAAGAATGCCATTTAGATTATGTAATGCACCTGCCATCTTTCAACGATGCATGATGGCCATATTCACAAACATGGTGGAAAAATGCTTGGAGGTATTTATGGATGATTTCTCAGTCTTTGGAAATAATTTTGATGATTGTCTTTTAAATCTTGCTAAGGTACTCAAGAGGTACGAAGAGACAAATTTGGTGCTCAATTGGGAGAAATGTCACTTCATGGTGCGAGAAGGTATTGTTCTTGGGCACAAGATCTCTAGTAATGGCATTGAGGTAGATAAAGCAAAAATTGAAGCAATTGAGAAATTACCACCTCCAATAAATGTCAAAGGTATTAGAAGTTTTCTTGGTCATGCTGGCTTTTATAGAAAATTTATTAAGGACTTTTCAAAAATTTCTAAACCATTTTGCAATTTATTGGAGAAAGATGTGCCATTTAAGTTTGATAATGAATGTCTTGTTGCTTTTGATGAATTGAAGAAAAGATTAATATCTGCACCTATCATAATTTGTCCCGATTGGACTCTTCCTTTTGAGCTAATGTGTGATGCGAGTGATTATGCGATGGGAGCTGTTTTGGGACGGATAAAATCTTCCATTCCATCTATTATGCTAGCAAGACTTTGAACGAGGCTCAGAAAAATTATACCACGATAGAAAAGGAGCTTTTAGCTATGGTTTTTGCTTTTGACAAATTTCGCTCCTATCTCATGGGGACAAAGGTGATAGTGTACACTGATCACTCAGCTATCAAGTATTTGATTGCCAAGAAAGATGCTAAGCCAAGATTGATAAGATGGATCCTCTTACTTCAAGAATTTGATCTTGAGATTCGATAAAAAAGGAATAGAAAATCAAGTTGCAGACCACCTCTCAAGATTAGAAATTAAAGCTCAAGGTAAGGATTCGACCATAATCAAAGAGACGTTTCCTGATAAACAAATCCTTCAAGTTGGTAAGAAATCACTTCCTTGGTATGCTGATTTTGTAAACTATTTGGTAAGTAATATTATTCCCCTTTATTTAAATTTTCATCAGAAAAAGTTTTGCACGATGTTAAATTTTATTTTTGGGATGAGCCTTACTTGTTCAAACAGTGTAAAAATCAGATGTTTAGAAAATGCGTCCTAGAGGAAGAGATTCAAAGTGTGCTTCACCATTGCCATTCTTTAGATTATGGAGGACATTTTGGAGGAACAAAGACTGCTGCTAAAGTCCTCTAATCAGGTTTATATTGGCCTACATTATTTAAGGATGCTCATAATTTTGTATTGCATTGTGACAGGTGCCAAAGGGTGGGAAATATCTCAAGGCGACATGAAATGCCTCTCAACAACATCATGGAGATAGAAATTTTTTATGTATGGGGTATTGACTTCATGGGTCCGTTCATATCCTCATATAACAACAAATACATTTTGCTTGTTGTGGATTATGTCTCCAAGTGGGTTGAAGCAGCAGCCTTTCCTCATAATTATTCGAAGGTGGTCATGAATTTCATCAAGAAAAATATTTTCACTCGATTCGGCACTCCAAGGGCAATCATTAGTGATGAGGGAAGTCACTTTTGCAACAAATATTTTGATGCCCTTTTGGCAAAATATGGAGTTAAACATAAGGTTGCCACTGCGTACCATCCTCAGACTAGTGGCCAAGCAGAAGTATCGAATCCCGAAATCAAGAGGATTTTGGAGAAAATCATGTGTCCCACAAGAAAAGATTGGTCCAAGAGATTAGGATGAACTGTGGGCATATAGGACTGCTTATAAGACCCCGATTGGTATGTCTCCATATAAGTTGGTCTTTGGCAAAGCTTATCACTTACCGGTGGAACTTGAACACAATGCTTATTGGGCTGTCAAAAAGTTAAATTTTGATCTACAAGCAGCAGGTGAGCAAAGGTTGTTGCAGTTAAATGAGCTTGATGAATTTTGCCTTCAAGCTTATGAGAATGCTAAACTCTACAAAGAGAAAACAAAGCAATGGCATGATAAGAAGATATTGGCAAGAAGCTTTGAGCCAGGACAAGCAGTGTTACTTTATAATTCTCACTTAAAATTATTTTCGGGAAAGCTCAAATCAAGGTGGTCTGGTCCTTTTATTATCAATGAGGTATTCCCACATGGAGCGATCGAAGTTAGAGGGATAGATGGTCAAAAATTTAAAGTCAATGGAAAAAGATTAAAGCATTATTGGGGAGGCGAAATTAATCATCAACAATCCTTAATTCACTTGCTTGATACGGCCTAGAGTCCAAGACAATCCAGCTGAAGACTATAAATGAAGCGCTTCTTGGGAGGCAACCCAAGCTTCTTAATCTTACTCAGTTTTGGTTTATTTTATTTTATTTTTATTATTTCATTATTATTTTACTTTATTATTATTATTATTATTATTATCTATTCTTTTCCCTTTTTGCAGGTCAAAAAATCGATTCGGAGTAAGGGGAGTATTCTTGTCCCTTGTCTTTTATTTTCTTTTATCACATTGAGGACAATGTTCATTCTAAGTTTGGGGGAGTAGTTTAGAATTTTGTTAGTTTATTTACATGTTTTATTTGTGATTTGCATGTTTTGTTGTGTTAAAAAAAAAGATTTGAGATAGTTATATCTTATTCTTGATTGTCCCAATCCTAGGATGATATTTTAATTATCTTTTGATTCTTAGCTTTTGGGAAACATATAGTTATGATTTAATTTTATGTGATATTCTTGTGTTAGCTTTATTTTAGAATGTGACTTCCAATAATTTGAAGCACTATACTCTTTTACTTAGAATTTATGTGTGATTTAGAGAAATTTTATATTGATGAAAAAACATAGTGGAGTCAAGAATTCTAGAATTTGTTTGATTCTCTCTCGAGGCGAAATCTTAGATAACATTTAGGATAGGAAGTGATTTAGGCCATCTTTGGATCGTTTGAGCCTTTTTGAGCCTACCTTGTTATATTTATCCTTAGTCACCCTTTTTGAGCCTAATTTACCTTTTCTTTGTAATCGCACAGTTATATTAGCCTTGGCCTGTTTATTTAATTCCAGCAATTTGAACCTCTCGTCCCCTAAGTATGTTAATCGTTCTAAAGAGTGATTTGAGCTTAAAGATAAATTGAAGGAGAAAGGTGTAGAAAAAAAAAAAACACAAAAAGTGAAGGTTGTTAGTAAAATTACCCCTAGTCTATAATGGTCAAAAATAAGTTTGGGGGTTGAAAAAAAAAGGGGAAAAGAAAAGAAATAAAGTGTGTTGTACAAAGGAAAGTTTACTTCAAGTTTGGGGGTGCTATACAAAAAAAAAAAATTGAGCTCTTTATATGATCTAGATTGATTAAGTGCTTAGGGTGAATTTGAGCCTAAATATATCCTTTATCATACCTTGACCCTAGCCTTACATTACAAGCTTGATAAAGACTTATTGATCCTTGAATAAGTGTTAATCTACATTAGTAGAGAGAGAGATGAAAAGCAAACCTATGGGATCCTAGTACTAATCTATGCTTAGAGTTGACATAAAACTAATCCGAATTGCATGATATTCTTTGTAAGAGAGCATTCACACACACAGAGGAAGTCCATTCGAAAAATAAGTTTTCACTTGAATTGATGCATGAATTTAAGAATTAGCTGTATGTTACCTTAAGTTTGAATTTGAGTTAATTTCTGAGGAAAAATTAGGAAATCATGATTTGGTATTTCTATCTCCCATTTAAGGATTTTTTTTTTATGTTTTAGTTTTCTTTTTATAATTTTCTTTTGCTCGAGGACTAGCAAAATCTTAAGTTTGGGAGTGTGATAATTCTATTTTATAGAATTATTTTACTCTAATTTTGTTATTAAATATTAGCTAAGTCCTCAATTTTTAATTATAATTTACTTATTTTTAGTTGTTTTTATAATTAGGTTACTTTTAAGTTAGTTATTTTAATTTTATGTTATTTCTTTTAATTTGTTTATTATTGATTAGTTTTTATATTTTTTGTAGGATTAAAGATGATTTGGGCTTAATTTTGGAAAGTAAGATGTTGAAAGACCTAGAATCTGCTTGCATATGTTTCAGTATTTTGCATATGAATATGGGACACAATCCCACATTAGAAAAATATAAGGAAAAAGAGATTTAAATAAGAGGAGTAAAAGTTCATTGTTGTTGGACTTTAATAGGCAATGGGTCATGGATGAGTTTTTTGGGTCTGGATGTTTGGAAGTTAATTAAATTTAATTTTTAATTATTTATATTGGCACTTAGTAGGGCCATTAAAATTTATTTGACTAAATACTCAAATAAGTCCCTAAATTATACCAAAAGAGTCAATTAAACCCATATCCTTTTATTACGCTCAAATAAACCCTTAAACTTTTATTTTAGGTCAAATAAACCTTTCTCACTAACTGTTAACTAACAGAAGTCAACAATACAATTGCCAATTTTATACCAGGTCATCCATGATGTGGCATGTTGACATGTCATTTTATTTTATGCGTGCAAACTTATGTTAGTATCCATATTAAACGGAAAAACCATCCTTCTCAAAGTGAAATTACTCCTTATAAATTTGTAACACTCTTCTTCCTTATCTCCTGCCTAAGTAAATAATCTGTCAAAACTCTTCTTTCAATAGAAGAAAAAAAGAACATTAAAAACCATAATGATGAACCGTTCAGGCTTGTTTGACAATATCTTGCTAGAATTGTCTAAGGGCTAGAACTGTTTAGGCTTTTTATAGAACTTATGGTTCTAATATTTTCGAGATGGGGTTTAGAGCAACTAGATCAAGGTTTTTGCTAGAATTGTCCAAGCTTTTGATAGAAACTGTACTTCCAGGATGGGATTTAGAGCAAGAAAATCAGCCCTTAAAGAAAAGCCTTTCTCTTACGAATCAATCTATCCCCTTTATAGTTGATTATGGAGTTGCTTCACAGTTGGAAACTCGGTGAGAATGAGAATTCAAAGCTTGATACTGATGATTAGCATATCCCATATATTGAAGAGAAATATTCTTTTGAAATCAAAATTGAACTTCCTAACGTTAGACGAAGCACTCTTTGTAATCCCTAACACATAGTTATAAGAATAAAATTTAACCTTTTTTTTTAAAATTCATTAAGTTGATAAACAAATATAAATTGAAGATGAGTCTCCCAAGCCTTAAGTAGATATTCATTCTAAATGTGTTATGATCATGAAAGACTTCTCAAACATCATTTTCATTTAGATAATCTCTAAACCATGACGTTTGGGTTTTTTTTTCAAACCTAATTTATTTTTTTTGGTTAAAACCCTATGTTAAGAATAATCACGACTTAATTTGAAGTAATTAGGGTTTTTCTTAAATTATTTATTTAAAATCTCTAACTTAATTATTTTTAGACATTTGGATGGGTAAAAAAGGAAATCCAATTTCTAATTAGCAAGTTTTAATGCCATGTGGCATTGACATAATCAAAATGACATATCAACATGCCACGTGGCATAAAATTGCTTATTGTATAGTTGACTAACTTTCGTTAGTCAACAATTAAGGAATGGGGCTTATTTGACCCAAAATAAAAGTTCATGAGCTTTTTTGGATGAAAACAAAAGGATAAAGGCTTAATTGACTTTTTTATATAGTTTAGGGGTGTATTTAGGTATTTAGTCAAACTATGTTTTTATTTTTTATCAACAGATAACTATAATCATTGGAAACAAACAAAATAATTATGTTTGTGGTTTGAAAAATAATGTCTATTAGAAAACCAACAGACATAACTGCTAGAAAAAGATAGAAATAGATTGTGTTTAAAACAAACACAATTGTATCTGCTAGAAAACTGTCTCGATTGCCTAAAAATAAGACCTTACTTTGAAGCAAAAAAGACAAAGAAACAATGATAGAACAATCTCTCATTTCTTTTCAATATTTTTTCAAATTTTCTCCTATATCATTTTATTGTAGAGAATCATATAAAAGTCTAGATAATCTAGCCATACATCAATGGATGCTCAGTGGATTGACTTCGTCGATGCTATAATACCCCAACCTAAGTATACTTACATTAGTATATTTATAAAATCATAAATTAGACAAATAAGTCCTTTATTAAAATTTCTTATAAAATATTTGGGTTTATATTAGAATAGTTTTTATGCTAGGGACCTTTTAGCAAATGGAGTAGTTTTATTTTAGTTGGAGTTAGGTTACATTATCATGTAAAAAAAAATAGTTAATTATATCTTATCACATTTTAAAAAGAAGATCAATCAATTTTATCCAAGTAAGTTTGAAAAAGAAGGCAGTAAGACAAATCATTTGGGAGAAACTAATGAAGAAGAAAAAGAAGAAGAAGAAGAAGGCAGAAAAAGGGAAGACCTATTCAAAAAAAGCAGTGATTAAGGTATGATTGGGCTTTAACTTTAGTTTATGTTTCTTTAACTTCCGTTCAAATCCAATACTAATTCGATATTATTCCGCTGACTTTTCAATGGCATGATGGGTACCAATGGAAAGATCTTAAAAAGATCTTTCTAATGATTTTTTGTAGTATCTTGTTTGGCTTTGTGGTTAAGAAGATATAAATTTTTAAAGTTGATTGGAAATCTATTTTTATAATCAGGTTTTTATTGGCCTTTTCTTTTAAAGATGCTCATAATTTGGTTGAAAGATGTGATAAATGTCAAAGAGTAGGCAATATATCTAGAAAACATGAGATGCCTCTCAACATCCTAGAAGTTGAAATTTTTGATGTGTGGGGAATTGATTTTATGGGTCCATTCATTACATCCTTCAATAATGAATACATCTTGGTTGCTGTTGATTATGTCTCTAAATGAGTCGAAGCTGTTGCATTGTCAAGGAATGACTCTAAAGTAGTGATAAATTTCTTGCTGCAAAGGAACATCATCATACGTTTTTGTACACCTAGAGCCATAATTAGTGATGAAGGGTCTCACTTCCGCAACAAAAATTTTGAGGCACTCTTGGCCAAATATGGAGTCAAACACAAAATAGCCACTATTTATCATCCTCAAACAAGTAGCCAAGCTGAAGTTTCAAATTGAGAAATTAAAAGAATTTTGGAGAAGATTGTTTATCTTTCTAGAAACGATTGGTCTAAAAAATTGGGTGATGCTTTATGGGCTTATAGAATTGCATACAAAACTCTAATTAGGATGTCTCCTTATAAATTGGTGTTTGGAAAAGCTTGTCATCTTCTAGTTGAGCTTGAACACAAAGCATATTGGGCAATTAAAAATCTTAATTTTGATCTTCAAGCAACCAGAGAAAAGCATCTTTTGCAACTCAATTAGATGGATGAAGTTCGTCAAGAAGCATATGAGAGTGCAAGGATCTACAAAGAAAAGACAAAACGATGGCATGATCAGAAAATCATAAGAAGGAGTTTTAAGCCTGGCCAACATGTTCTCCTATACAATTCTCGTTTGAAATTATTTCCTAGAAAGTTGAAATCTCGTTGGTTTGGCCCTTTCACTATGATGAGAGTATATCTTCATGGAGCAGTAGAGGTGGCTGATGATAAATCAACCTTCAAAGTGAATGGGCAATGATTAAAACATTATTAGGGTGGTGATTTCGATCGTCAGAATACCTCAATCACACTTATCAACGCAATTTGAATAAAAAAAAAGTCAAGCCGAAGACTATAAAATCAAGCGCTTCTTGGGAGGCAACTCAAGCATTGTAACTTAATTTCTTTTATTTTTATTTATTCCATTAAATTATTAACAAATTATTTTTTTATTTTGTAGGTACCATTAAAGCCCTTCCTCTCTTAAAAAAATCAAAAAGGAAAGAGAGAGAGAGAGAGAGAGGTAGGTCATGACTCCCACTAGGGGAGGCCACGGCCTCCTAAACTTACCATGACATGGGCCGTGGCCTAAAAAAAATTGGAGAGGGTAGGCCGCGACTTCCCCAAAGGGATGTTGTAGCCTAACGGAGAAAACCAACGTGGGCTACGGCACCCCTGTTGTGGGCTGCCATAAATGGGCAGCCCATTACCCATAACCTTCCCCCCCCCCCCTGATGTGGGCTGCCAACAATGAGCAGCCCATTGCTCAATAAAACTCCTTTCTTTTCTTTTAGTTATTTTTATTTTATTAATTTATTTCTCTACATTAATCTCTATTTATTTTCTTTTTGTAGTAAATAAAAAAACATCCTTCTAGAAGTGAGAATGAGGAAGATGACGATAAGGAAGAGAAGGAGGATTAGAACTTCACGACATTCATCCAACCATCAAGGGAGTATTCTTTACCTTTCTTTTATTTTATCCAACATTGAAGACAATGTTTAGTTTAAGTTTGGGTGGGGGGGAAGGAATTTATTTTTCTAGTGGTAAATATTTTGTGCAAGTTTTAGATTTAATTTAAGTTGCATGCTTATCTCGATTTACAAATAATTTAGGATTAGTTGGTAAATGAATTTATTATTTTTGAATTTTATGAATCTAGAGTAAAGTTGTGTCAATTTTTTTCAATGCTTTCCCTATCCAATGATGATAACTAGTTGTCTTTAATTCTTAACTTTTGGTAAATAAGGTTTTTGTTTAGATTCATGCTAAATTCTTTTGTTAAGTATCATTGTTAGGATGTGATTTCCACAATTTTGAATACTATATCTTTTGCTTTGAATTATTGTGAATATCTAGAGAAGGTTTATACTGTTGTGAATTTTAGATTATGCAATGAATTCTAAAATTTGCTTGATTCTCTCTCGACGAGAAATCCTAGGCAATACTTTGTTAGGGAGATGATTTAGGCCATTTTTGGACCGTTTGAGCTTAAAAAGCCAACCTTGTTAAATTTTTATCCTTAGTATACCCTTTTCAGCTTAATTTATCTTTTCTTTGTTTAGCTACATAATAATTGAGCCTAGCCTTAAAATAAGATTTTCAATTTTATAACCCTCACTCCTAAGCATGCATATTGTTTTAGAAAATATAGAATGAGTTAAATGTTAAAAAAGGTGAAAGGTGATGTTGATATGAAAAAAATAAAAAATTCAAAATATGAAAAATCACCCTACTACCTATAATACAAAGAAAATAAGTTTAGGGATCTAAAATTGTGAAATTGAGGAAAAAAAAAGTTCAATTGTGGAAGAAAAGATGTACTAGGAGAAGGAGAATAGAGCTATATATATATGTTCTAGAATAATTATGTGCTTAGGTTGATTTGAGCAACATTATTATCCATTATCCTACCTTGACCCTAGCCATACATTACAAGCCTTATAAAGTCCTGTTGATTCCCAGCTTTGTGTTAGTCTACATTAGTGGAGAGAGAGATGAAAAGTAAACCTATGGAGTTCTAGTATTGATTTGAAATTTGTGGTGGCATAAACCCATCCATATATCATGATATTCCAAGTAATAGATTTCACACACACATGAAAATCCATTAGAGAATGTTCTTACATTGGAATTTAAACATGAATTTGAAATATGCTTAAATTTTTTCCTTAAGTTAAGGATTGATAGATATACTTTTGAGGAAATTATGGGTAATCATGGAGTTGGTGCACTTTATCTTTAGTAGTAGTAACTATATTTATTTTATTTTCATTTGAAATTGATTTTCATAGTTTAGTTCTTTTATATGTTTTGCTCAAGGACTAGCAAACTATTAAGTTTTGAGGTGTGATAACTCTATGATATATAGTTATTTAGGCTAAATTTTGATAGTAATTTAGCTTAGTAATTAGTATGTTTTATTTAAATTATTTTAGATTAATTAATTTAGGTGAGTCAATTTAATCTTAGTTAATTTTATGCTTAATTTGGTATGAATGTGATTAAGATAGGTTGTTGTGATTTATTTGTGCTTTTGTACGTGTTTAATGAAGAAATAATTCTAATGAAAGAAGGAGACCAATTTCAAGGTGCAAACTTTCATTGCACATATTTCGGTATTTTGACCATAAATTTCTCTACAGAGAAATACATATCCTTTAGGATTCTAGACCAGAATCAATTTCCATTAAGATTAAGTAATTAAGCAAATACAATTCCAAGTGACATATTAAAGGATACCATAATCCTAGACTATTAAACCATTACTCCCACCTCAATTTGTTATTTGCACATCTTAGATTAATATTAGTTAATTAGATTACTTTTTAATCATTTCTCAAAATTTGGTGCTTGGATAAAATTGGCTTATTTTAATTTTAGTAATTAGCAACAACTAGTAAACCAACTCCTCAAGGGATCGACAAACTCAACTTATCATTGTATTACTTGTTGTGATCGCGTACACTTTCACGTAGTCTTTGCTTGTATTTTCCATTTAATTTTGAGCACATTTCACATCACACAAGCAAAGCACACAACAATACTAAGGTATTTAAAGAAAATAATAAACTATGGTCTTTGTAAAAATGTCTATCCATCAGTATTTGAAGGATATTTGGATGCTCGCTAGATTCCAAGTTTAGAAGATCATGCTTCCACAAGTGGATCGACTTTCATGCTTAGTGGGAGTACTATTTCTTAAGTGTCCAAAAAATAAACATGTATAACGAATTCTACTATAGCAGTCAAATTTAATGCCTTTGTTGCTGCCACTAAAAAAGCTGAATAGCTAAGAAATTTACTTTATAGTATACCTTTTTGGCCTAAACCAATTTCATGAATTTCTATCCATTGTGATATTGAAGCAACTTTAGCAAAAGCGTATAACCAAGTATAATGGAAGGTTTAGACATATTGGATTAAGACATAGCTACATTTGATAATTAATTTTTGATAAAGTGATCACTATAACTTTTGTGAGGTCTACAAAAAAGTTGGCAAATCCTTTAATGAAAAGTCTTACTAGAGATTTTGTAAATAAGACCTCAAAAGAGATAGGGCCCAAGCTAATAAATTGAAAGTCACCCATGGTGTAAACTCGACCCAACGCTTGGTATAAAGTCAATACTTAAGTTCAATGAGACAAAGTAATAATGTAATATACTATATTTTATTGCAAGTAAAGTGCTAGGTACCCGTAATAGTAAAGAAAATATGAGTTATATACTCTTAATAGACCCATAACATATTTGTTAGAATGCTTTAAGTTATAGAGGCGTTCTTAATGGGATCTACCTATGTGACTGTAAAGTGTAGCTGTTTCTAGGAACTCATGAGCTTGTCTAGCCGTTTCTAGGAACTCATGAGCTTAGTTGTAATAGCACTCATGAAAAGAAGATGTTGACGCATGGCCATAAATACTGTGCATTCATTGGTATCGAAATCAATGTGTAAGATGTGTTTGGTTAACCAAATGGAATAGCTGGTTTAAAGTATAGTCTACCATGCAATTTCAATTAACTTTAACTCGTTTTCACTAAGTGAAAGTTCAATTGGAAGACACGTTCATTTATGCAATTAATGTCCAAGATTATAAAAAATTTACATTATTTTCAAAATAATGGGGGATTGTTGGATATTTTCAAAAATAATGAATAAGGGACACAATCCCACATTGGAAAAATAAAAGGAAAAAGAGTCATTTAAATATATAGGAGTATAAGTCCATTGTAATTGGATTTTAATACGCAATGAACCGTGGAAGGCTTGAATTATATAAAACAAAAATAGAACAATATTTTTTAGTTCGATGATCAAACAGTTGTATTTTCTGATATGAACGAAAGTTTCCTTCCATTTGCTTGCCAATTCAACTAAGGAATCATGTCACATGTGCACAAATTACTAATATCGAAGGCCAACCAGAACTTTAAAATCCCCTTTCCCAAGTTGGGTTAAAGCTATTAGATGTTCAGAAATTTTTAGGCTGTAGATGTTTCAGCAACTGATTGTCCTACGTCTGTTTTGAGAGTAAAGAGTAAGAAATACAAACTAATTAAATTTGGAAAGCAAGTCTCTCAAGTAGGTTGGGCTTGGATTTTTCCTTCCATTTTAGGGGGGCATGGTCTAACACTATTTAGCAGTAGTAAAAATCGAGAAGTTTTGTGCTTTGATAATGAAAAGTTGAAGCTAAGATTTTTTCCAAATAATGGAGATGGAAAATGGCAAAGAAAATCTTGAATGTTTCTAATTTCTATAGCTTTTTTCTATAGTTCCAAGTTTTTCATGTCCCTAATGATTATACAAATTTGTTGTACACCACAATCAACATCAAGTGTTTGGAAGATGAATATTATTATAAGGAGCTGTAGGAAGAATTAAGATCTTCCATTTCCATTAATTTGACTTTAGCAAATCCTGAAGGGTCCCATTTCATGAAAATTGCTATTGTTTCATTATTCAGGCAAGCCTTTAATTATTAGTAACACAGTTAATTAATCATTTACCTTGAATTAAACATAAGACAAGTCTGAGTGGGGTAAGCAAATTTCCTATTTAGGCCATCTAAGTATTCACACTGAATTTAATGAAGCCCTGAGGTGGATTTAGGCTTGCTCTACAACTTGGAGTGACTTTAATATATGTTTTACAATGAAATATGGAGTTTTGAGAAATTCGTGGGGTGATGCTAACACTTACCAGTCAAACATTGATGTTCTTTTAATCTCTCTTGTCTAGAGGATGACATTATTCTTATTTCTTACAGCTATTAGAAAAGTTGAAGAAATTTATGAATAATCATGAATTGTATTCAAGCAAAGAGAGATAAACAACCAAAACCAAAAGAGCTAAGGAAGAAAATTTAGGAATCAAAAACAAATTGGAGGAAAAAGCCAGCTCACTCATTTTCATATTGGTATTTATATGACAAAAACAAACCGTGCCTAGCAAGTCGACGTTGGAGAATGTAAAGCATTGAGGAAAAATAGCTAAGAATTGGATTTTAGACATGGAATTCTATGCTTTACAACGATTATTCAAACATCTATGAAAGTAAACAAACAAACAAACTGACACATGGCTTAACAGCCTTAAAAAGGATAAACAAAATGACATAAGAAATGGTGTTTAAGCCACCATAAGAAATAACAAGTAAAATGATAGGATTCTATGCATATTAAACACTCATTAACTGAAAGAATAAAATGTCACCATACACCTATTTCCTTTTTTCCTTCAACTAGTAGTTGATTCTCGTCCAAATTCATTCTTCTTCCTCTTTAACAAGCTAGAATCAGTGAGTCTTCAACACACCTCCTTGATTCCAGATAAGTAAACTCCTAGTTTGTTCCTTAAAAATTCAAATAGATATGAGTTTACTCCTTTAGTGAAAATATTAGCTAGTTGCTCTTTTGTAAGGTAGTATTCCAGTTCTACTTCACCTTCCTTCATTGCATCTCTGATAGCATGGTACTTCACTATGATGTGTTTTGTTCGACTGTGTTGTAGTGAATTTTAAGCAATAGCCATAGCAGATTGATTGTCTACATATAATAGTGTTCCCTTGTTCTATGAAAATCGAAATTCAACTAATATTTTCCTCAACCAAAGTGTTTGGTTTGCAATTGAAGCAATAACAATGTACTCTGCTTCTCCATATGACTGAGCTACTACTTTCTACTTCTTTGAACTCCAAGAAACACACCATTTTCAAAGGAAAAAGAGTAACCACTTGTACTATTAGAGTCATCATAGGAACCAGCCCAGTCACTATCAGTAAATCCCTAAAGTTCACCACTTTCAGTCTTCAAATATTTCACACCAAAATCAACAATACCTTTGACATACTTGAGAATGCATTTGGCTACAGTAAAATGTATAATTGTTGGAGCTTGCATATACCTGGACAGGAGACTTGTTGCCAACATTAAATCTAGTGTAGTTGTAGCAAGATAAAACAGGGAACCAATAATGCTTCTATGGTTGCATATACCTTTGATGCCTGTTTTGAAGCCTTCCACTAAAGAACCACCTACCTTGGAACTTAAACCTTTGCCTACACACTTAAGGTATGCTTTTCTTGAAAAATCCTCTACGTCTCCAATTATTATTTCTGCTTCTTTTACTAACATGAAGGAAATCAAGTTATTGAGGATACTTAAAGAATTCAAGAAAGCATTTGGGTGGACCATAACTGATATTAAGGGAATTAGCCCTTCTATCTTCATGCATAAAATCCTTCTTCAAGAAATCATAAAGCCACAATTGAACATCAAAGAAGATGAATCCCATCATGAAAGAAGTGGTCAAGAAAGAAATCATTAAGTGGCTGGATGCTGGAATAATTTATCCTATTTCTGATAACTCATGGGTAAGTCTGGTCCAACGTATTCCTAATAAAAAGGGGATGACTATGGTCTCCAATGACAATAATGAACTCATTCCAACAAGAACTACGATGGGATAAAGAGTTTGCACATATTACTATAAGCTCAACAAAGCTACAAGGAATGAACACTTCTCTCTCCCATTC
Source organism: Theobroma cacao (assembly GCF_000208745.1). Classification (NCBI taxonomy): domain Eukaryota; kingdom Viridiplantae; phylum Streptophyta; class Magnoliopsida; order Malvales; family Malvaceae; genus Theobroma; species Theobroma cacao. Next base: position 3,784,743 of record NC_030856.1, read on the forward strand.
ATTGATAAAATGTTGGATTGACTGGCTAGTAAGAAATATTATTATTTTCTAGATGGTTATTCTGGTTATAATTAAATTTCTATTACCCTTGAAGATCAAGAAGAGACTACCTTTGCATGTCCTTATAGACCTTTTCTTTTAAAAGAATGCCATTTGGGTTATGTAATGCACCTACCACCTTTCAAAGATGTTTGATGGCATATTCACAGACATGATGGAACAATGTTATGAGGCATATATGAATGAAATTTTAGTTTTCGGAAATAATTTTGGTGATTGTCTTATGAATCTTGTTAGGGTACTAAAGAGATGTGAAGAAACAAATTTGGTGCTCAATTGGGAAAAATGCCACTTCATGGTGCAAGAAGGTATTATTCTTGGGCACAAGATTTCTAGTAGCGACATTGAAGTGACAAAGCAAAGATTGAAACAATTGAGAAGCTACCACCTCTAATAAATGTCAAAGGTATTAGAAGTTTTCTTGGTCATACTAGTTTTTATCAAAGATTTATCAAGAACATTTCAAAAATTTCTAAACCACTTTATAATTTATTGGAAAAAGATGTATCATTTAATTTTCATAATGACTGTCTTGTTGCTTTTGATGAATTGAAAGAAAGATTAATTTTTGTATCTATCATAATTAGTCCAGATTGGACTCTCCCTTTTAAACTAATGTGTGATGCGAGTGATTATGTGGTGTGAGATGTTTTGGGAAAAAGGAAGATTAAAACCTTTCATTCCATCTATTATGCTAACAAAACTTTGAATGGGGCACAGAAAAAAAGCTTTTGACTATAGTTTTTGCTTTTAACAAATGTTACTCCTATCTAGTTGGGACAAAACTGATAGTGTACGCTGACCATTCAGCTATCAAACATTTGATTGCCAAAAAGGATGCTAAGCCAAGATTGATAAGGTGGATTCGTTGCTACAAGAATTTGATCTAGAGATTCATGACAAAAAAGCAACAAAAAATCATGTGGCAAACCACCTCTCAAGATTGGAGAATGAAGCTCAAGGTAAGGATTCAACCTTAATCAAAAAGACTTTCCCTGATGAACAAATCCTTCAAGTGGGTAAGAAATCAATTCCTTAGCATGCTGGCTTTCTGAATTATTTGGTATGCAATATTATTCTCCCAAATTTAAATTTCAATCAGAAAAAGAAATTGTAGCATGATGTTAAATTTTATTTTAGGGATGAGCTTTTCTTCATTAAGTAGTGTAAAGACCAGATTTTTAAAAAATGTGTCCCAGAGAAGGAAATTCAAAGCGTGCTTCACCATTGCCATTGTTCAAATTATGGAGGACACTTTAGAGGAATAAGAACTGTTGCCAAAGTCCTCCAATCAGGTTTGTATCGGCCTACATTATTTAAAGATGCTCACAATTTTGTTTTGCATTGGGACATGTGCTAAAAAATGGGTAATATCTCAAGGAGATATGAGATGCCTCTCAACAACATCCTTGAGATAGAAATTTTTTATATGTGGGGTATTGGCTTCATGGGTCTTTTCATATTTTCATACAACAATAAATGCATCTTGCTTGTTGTAGATTATGTCCTCAAGTGGGTTGCAATGAAAACCTTTCCTCATAATGACTTAAAGGTAGCAATGAATTTCATCAAGAAGAATATTTTCACTCAGTTTGGCACCTGCAGGGCAATTATTAGTGATGAAGGGAGTCACTTTTGCAAGAAATATTTTGAGGACTCTAGGCTAGCAATTCAATCTATTGAAATAAGTTAAGGAAGAGAGGTAAGATTTAGATCAAGTGTGAGGGATATTGTAATCTTAGGCTTGGTTCTATTGATTTTTATCAGATTTTATTTCTTCTTTGATTTTGTTAATTAGTTTTGAGAATTTTTAGTTTAAATAATTATTTGTTTTTTGACCATTTGGATAAAATTAAATTGTGTTATTTTTAATACTTGGTAAAATCTTTAGAATAATTATCTGTAGGATCAACAGTCTATTTGCCATTATACTATCCTCAGCAATAAGTATACTTGCATGAGCAAAATTTTAACTGACAATGACTGGAAGATTGCCTAAATTCCATTCCCAGAAAATAAGACATTAGTCTTAAATCAATCATTTCAAAGACTTTTAGCATCTGTGACTTGAACTCAGTTAGGCATTCAGTTTCTAGACTAGTAACTAGCAAACAACAACAATGCCACTATAAGCTTAACTATATCATTTTTTTTATATTAAGTGTTACTTCAATAGTGCTTCTCATGAATCCCTAGTTTAGTAGATGATCATTCATCTTTTCATACCAAGCCCTTAGTACTTGTTTGAGACCATATAAGGCCTTCACTAACTTGCAATCTTTGTTTCCATAACCCTTCTTTACATATCCATCTGATTGTTCTACATAAATATCTTCCTTCAAGTAACTATTCAGAAAAGTAAACTTTATGTCAAAATGATAAATCAGCCATTCTTTTTTTGCAAACAAAGCTACTAGTAACCTAATGGTGTCATGTCTTGCAACAGGTGCAAATGTTTCCAAGTAGTCTACACCATATACCTGTGCAAAGCCCTTGATTACTAGCTTGGCTTCGTATCTGTTGATAGATCCATCTGATTCAATTTGCTTTTAAAAATCCATTTAACACCTATGACATTATGATTTTTAGGCCTATTTACCAACAATCAGGTCTTATTCTTCCTTATCATCATCATTTCAACCTCTATGGCTTGTTTTCAATGCTCATCAGTAACAACTTCAACATAAGAACTAGGTTCAATGATTGCCAAATGACACTTGGCATATATGTCTTCTGAGCTTCTAGTTCCTCTCACAGGGATCTCATCCGCATTTTCATATAACTTTAAGTTAGACTCATCTTCTGGCAACAGATTAGAAACAAACAATAGAATTTTCTAAGCTTTCAACATTCTTCGATTCCAATTCCACATCTTGTTCTCATACAACATCACATCTCTACTTATAAAGAATTTCATATTTTTGACATCTAGGAGTCTGAACCCTTTTGGTACTTCACTATATCTAAGGTGGATAGCCAAAAGAGACTTATTATCCAACTTGGTCCTCTTTGCATCTAGAATCTTAGAAAACATATACATCCAAAGACTTTCCAATATTTAACTGAGGGTTTTATTTCACACCAGGCTTTATAAGGTGTTTTACCAACCAAGGCTCTAGTAAGTGCCAAATTAAAAAGATAGTTAGTAGTGTTAACTACTTTTGCCCACAATAACTTAAGCAACTTATTTTCAAATAACAAGCACCTAGCCATTTCCATCAAAGTCCTGTTCTTTTTCTCTAACACACCATTCTGTTGGGAGCTATATGAGACAATAAGTTGATGCATAATGCCAAACTTGCTTAAATAGTCTTTAAACTTCTTAGCGATGTACTCAGTCCCATCATCACTTTTGAGCTTTTTACAGTCAGGCTCATCTAATTTTAAACTAAGTTTTTGAACTTAGTGAACACACTTAATGCATCAAACTTCATTTTCATGAAATGTACCTAACAAAACCTTGTACAATCATCAATTAATAGTATATCGTACTTACTTCCATTCAAGGATGAAGTCTTCATAAGGCCTTAAAGATCAGTGTCTAGTAGTTGTAACTTTTTTGTTACATTCTAGGTTCTAGTTTTTAGAAATGAAACATTTCTCTGCTCCCATACTGACACACCTCACAAATCTTCTTAATGTTTACCATTAAAGGCAACCCATCAACCAAGTTATCAAAGCCCATTAACTTAAGTGAACCATAGTTCACATGACCAAACCTTCTGCGCCACAATTTTGTATCAGATAAAATGCAACTATAAACAATGTGCTTGACTTTCATCTAGTTTAATGGGAAACATTTGTTTCTCATTCCTACTGTGAAGAGTTCTATTCTAATTGGATATTTCACAATGCAAACCGTGTCTTTAAAGTTTACTTCAAAGCCTTCATCCACAAGTTGGCCTACATTTAGTAAATTTTGACTCACATCAGGAGCATAATAGACATTTGCCACTGATTTGATTCCACTAGGTGTCTGCACTCTTATTGTACCAATTCTAAAGATTAGTAGAAAATCACCATTTCCTATTTCCATTTGAGTTCTGAAACTTTCATTCAAATTGAGAAAACTCTCCTTGCAACTGATCAAGTGGTTTGAATAGCCACTATCCAGCAACTAGATGTCCTTCTTTTCTTCATTGTCCAAGTTCCTAGCCATAAACAGAACTTCATCTTTAGCTTGAAACTCCTCAACCATTGCTGCTTTCTCATCAGCATTCTTACCCTTGTTTTTGCATACTTTTTCAACATGTCCTTCCTGGTGACACGTCTTACATTTAACATTCAGTCTAAACCAACAACACTTCTCAGTATGGTTTATTTTCTTGAAATGAGAACATGGTGAAAATGCTTTCTTTTGATCCTTATGTCTTTTTTCATCAATTTTTTTCCATTTGTCTTCTTATCTGCATCAATCCTCCTAGAGCTATTACTACCAAGCTTTGAATTTTTGGTTTTGGCAACTAAGGCACTTTCAAATTAGGGATATTCTCTAATTTCTACTTGTATTGATTTTTACCTCAAAATCCTACTTCCTCTACACGAAGCCCTCAAGATATAATTGCATGAATAGATATTGGGAATACAAAAAAATTTCAACATGATCCATGGTGAAAAGAAGAGGACAAGTACCTATTTCAAAAGTAGCAAGTCAAATATAAAAGTCTTTCCCATCTTTCTCCATATTTCTCATGTCTATCAGATCACCAAACCACAGCAAGCATCTGCTTCCCCCCTCACTGATACCTAGATTTGCACATGCAGTGCAAGCACAATCACTTAAACATAATTGCCTACCTTCTTTGATGTTCATGGTCATGTTCACCTTGGAATGGGATGTGTCTAGCAATTTCAAACCCAAGCGCTTAAGAAAGCCATATCCATTGTTACAAGTTAATGGAGTTCTTCTAATTCATCCATTAAACCAATCTGCTGAATTATACTTTCTTATGGATTTGGGCATGAACCCTTCCAAGCATGAACACACAAGAGAGTCATTTTCATTACAGCTAGCATATGTTCCACAAAAGGCATAATTTTCACACTGATCAAGAGACATCGCTAAAAACTCCCAATCGTGCATTTGATCACTCTATATAAGGCATTGAGAAAAACCTGATGGGATCAGCACAAACCTTAAAACTACTAAGCTGTTTATGAGCTCACTAGTAGAATATACTTCATTCTCAATCCTCATAAATTCATTTTTTAAAACTGTATTCACTCTTATCTAAAGCCCTAGAAAGCCAACACCATTCCTTGGTCCTGCTTTGTGCTTTATTTTAGATCCCTTCACAAGTATTAGTTGTGGATATCCACTAATATATGTACGTGAAAAGTATTTGCCTATAGTAGGATCATTTGTTCTTTTCCAGGATTGCAAAAGCCTCTCAAAACTGGTAACAGAGTTCTTTCAAATTTACATTCCTAAAAGAAATGTATCACAAGGATAATCAAAACTTTACCACTAATTTTCCTCAACTGGGTTGTTGTCTTTGCCATCTCTCATTACAAGATTTCTTGCTTTCAGAAGCTGAGCAATGGGTTCCTGTGTAGTTCTTGATGTATTAGATGACCAAACAGTGCTATTTGCGCTATTAAAAAGTGAAAGAATTCCATGGTTGGAAAAAAGTAGGACTCCTTTATTATAAAAAATTGGAGACTCTCTATTTGCGACCCATGCAATTGTTCCATTAGATACTTTCTTGTACCATGTTCCTAAAAATCGACTTATGGAGCTTACTCTAAGGTTGAAAAATCTCAATTTGAAGCTCTCATTAGCTGAAACCAAGGTTTCACCATCTTTAAAGGATTGAGTTGGAGAAAGAGTATTTATTACAGTAGTAGTCCTTGAGATGGAGAATACAAATAAATATACAAAAAGTAACAATGAAACACCTTCCATTGATTATCTGTTCACTCTTTTCTTCAAAGTTTGAATAAATCTTTTAGAAAAATTTAGTATACTATTTGACAACTTGAAATACAAAAGGGAAAATCCAAATCATTGATGGGTTTACAGGAAGTTTTCATAAAGCGTGAAAGCTGTGATATTTTTTCTAAGGAAAGACAAACTCATCACTAATAGTTTTATGGAAGTAGGAAACGCATTGAATTTATTGGGAGTAATATCTAAAAAAATCTCTAAATTATTTTTAAAAAATTAAATAATTTCATTCTTTTATTATATTTAATAAACCTCTTATATTTTATTTTGAGTTAAATAAAAGTTTTTATAATTATTATTTGACTGAGTCAAAATGTCACTTGTCATTCTATGCCACATTATGCAAATGTGATATGTTGATACCTAATAATGGATGATGATGATGTGGCCTCTTGACATGGCGTAATGACATGATCATGTAGTATTTTCACTTTCCATATCAATGTCGCATGAGTATGATAACAAATGACATTTTAATTAATGATGATTAGTTAGCCACTAGTCATAAGAGTTTATTTGATCAAAAATAAAAATAAAAACGTTTGATTGAGCACAATAGAAAAATAAGGGTTTATTTGAATTTTCTTAAATAATTCATGAGCTTTTATTAGTATAATGTGAATTTTTGTTACTAGAAAATAATTCTTGTAATATAAAATTGTGTATATTACATAAGTGAATGAGGTATATGAATTTTCTTGTAAAGATTGTACAAACTGCCTAGCAACAAGAGCAAAGGCAATTTCATAAATTTTTTACACTTTTCTTGAACTGAAAGAGTTGAGCTTTATAAGGATAGAGAGCCTATTAGGTATAGTTTTCAATCCATTAAACCAATCTTGATTTTAAGTTTTGTAGCTTAGGATATAGTCATTTTAACGAGTGATGTGCAAGCTATCCAGTTTATGATTTAGGAAATTTTAGATTATTTTACGTAGTTTCAAGTGATAATTAGATTTTAGAGAGTTAAGATTGTTTCTAATATGTTTAAATGATTGTTAGTAAGCTTTTGATTGTTTTTGGGAGAGAGCATGTTGCTAGAGTGAAGGTAGGTACAAACCTTGCTTGTTTTGAAACTATCGTATACGTATATTTCTTCAAAAAATTGAGCATTTTATTTCATTATTTTCAATATATGAATATAAAGTCAAACATATAATTATTTTCTTTTTTGGTATGTATTCATATGACGAAGAATGATTTACAAATGTTTTTGTTCATTCATATGATGAAGATTGATTATGAATGCTTTGGTTTATTCATATGTTAAAAATTGATTTATGAAAGTTTTGGTTTATTAATATGATGAAGATTGATTTACAAATGTTTTGGTTTACTCATATGATGAATACTGATTGATGAATGAGATGAAATCTTCAATTTTCTTTTAATGAATGCTTTAAGAGCTATTAAATGAACCCTAGAAAGTGAGATAATCAATACCAAAACTACTTCTGTGGTCCTACTAACGGGTTATAGTAATTAGTATATGACCTTGTTAATGGGTTACAATAGTCAGCATACGGTCCCGTTAAAGGTTGCAATAGTTAGCACACAATCTTGCTAATGGATTATAGTAATATGCATACAACCTCATGTCACATCCCATTTTATAAAGGGATCATGACCAGCACATGGACCTAGACGGGTATAGCTCGCTAAACCATAGTAACCCTCCCTACATTCATTCATTCATTCATAACTTGGCCCATTTACCATATTCATCATACATAAAAGCATACAATATCAACACATGCATGCAACCATTGGCAATTACACACAGTTATAGAACTTTTCATAAAAAATAATGTAACTGCATTCATTTCATATTATCATCATAGTGCCATAATCTCATGCACTATGCCATATAACATTCATCTACACCCTTAGGTGTCTATGCAGGCTCTCAAGCCACCTTTGCATAGGAAAAGTTAAAAACCAACTCGTAAATAGAGCGTGATCCAACTTTTTAGGCATCAAGTTGTTGTTAAACACCTATCAAAGAAAGAAGACCGTGAGCTAGTCTCTGTGACAAAGGCAGTAAACTACTCACTGATCTGCAAGACAAAAATAGGGAAAATAACGTGTACTTGTAATCACATGTCATTCATAAATCTATGAATAGATAAAGACTCTGTGAATGGATACAAGGTAAGAGACAAGCCAAGGGTGAGAGTTTTTCATGACCATGCACTTGTAATCACATGTCATTCATAAATCTTCCTTCACTTCCATAATGATCATGAAAAATGGCATTTAAATACATTCTCAATCGCATGTAAGTGAAATTTTTTTTTGTATAATCCATTAGAAACCATTTACCTTTGAAAATCCTTTTAAAACACTTGAAAACTCATTTTTGTGAAAAATCTATTGATACATTAGAAATGTATCGATACATTTTACACAGAATGCCTCATTTTCCATTCTATCCTAAATGTATCAATACATATTCTTCGTGTATCAATATTTTAGGCACAAAACCCATTTTACTATGTAAAATCCTACATATAACCTTTCCTTATGTCCTGCTATCTCATAGGGTTATCCTTCTAGGCTAGAATTCAACTAACCAAACTTTCATTTGTCACATTCTAGCGTATGTCTTCTCATCAATATACATTCAATCAAAAACATAAACTCAAGATCATTAATTCATAGAACTATTCTAACAAGCCATAAACATTTCATAACTTTTGAGTGTTCCTTATCCTATTCAAGCAGGTAATGATTTGATCTTCGCTACCTAGGATTCTTAGTCCCTTCTATCAGTGGCATATCAGCCTCACCCACAATCTTTGAGTGGTTTGCTCCAAGTCAAGCAGATAGTGATTAATCCCCACTATGGTCATAGGATTCCTCAAGTATAGAATCGTTCTCATCCATAACTTGCATTGTAAAGTAAAATCATTGTCATAATTCATTCTCATGCTTAGCCTATAGTGTATATGAATTCTCAATACATACATCTCATGGCATACATTTCATATTTTATCTCATAAACCATTCTTATGCCTAGCCCATAGTGTACATGATATTTTCAACACATACATCTCATGGCATACATTTCATATCTTATCTCATAAATCATCATCATATCATGGGAAGGAAATCATCATCCTCTAAACCAATCATCATACATAACATGCATATCATAGTTGTTCATAAACTCATAGATGGAAATCATGCATCCTTAAACCTTTACATGTTACATTATGTCAAGCATGTACATTATACCATTCATATCATTTTGAAGAAAAACATTTGAAAGGGCTTGTCCCATCTTGTTAAAAACTAATACATAGTAGGATATTTACATACATAGTAGATTCGCAAACAATTTGAAAATCATTTGTGTTAACTCACACCACAAATCATCATTAAATAAACTTTTAATCATACCTTTCAAAAACTAGTTGAAAAACCTTGAACTCAAATCCTTTGATAAACCACTCTTTGAAACAATATTTCATCATGTATAATTAAACATTTCCATAAAAATCATGCTCACTTTACATATTAAAATACTTGAAAAGGTGTATCCACTCACCTAATTGAAGACTCAATCTCTAACAACAATTAAAACTCTACTCTAGCAATCTCTTTGAAGTTTTGAACCATTCCTAACATTCAACAATCATTACAATCAATATCTAGATTTATAATTTCATAATAGCTATTCTAGGTTCTTTTGAAACTAATCAGATTCATTGAAAACTAATTTTCTAGCTTCAACCCACTGCTATTTAACATAATAAATTCTTAAGAACCAATAAATCCTTCATCCTTACCTTAGGTGAGCTTTAGTGCTAAGGAAAATTACAAAACATTTGAGCTTTGTAATCAACAGAAAATATGGGCATAAAAAAAAATTCTTAGTTCTAAAAAATCAAGATTTAAAGGTTCAAAGTTGACAAATGTCACCTTGTTCATAAAAACTTAAATTTAAGTTTTCAAATCTTAAAAAATGGTGACTTGGGTGAAAAATGGGTGTAAGAGAGTTAAGAGGTGAGGGCATACTTGATAAAAACAGCAAAGGGTCAGAAATCCTCATAAAATGTGACCTATTTATACTTTGGAGCGTGAAAATACAATTTTACCCTTTTATTTTTCTGAAAATGACGAAATGTGTCGATACATTGGGCCCATGTATCGATACATTGTTTTTTAGAAAATTTCTATCAATACATTTGGCCATGTATTGATAGATTTCATCGAAATCCTTTTGGAAAGCTTTCTAGATAAATCTATTAAGACATATGGTCATGTATCGATAGATATTCTTCAAACTTCAATCTATGAATACATAAAGAATATGTATACATTTGCTGTAGTACGTAAAAACACACTTAGAAACTTGTCCAAATGGACTTCTTTTAACATCTAATCTTCCTAAACATAATAACATTTCAAAACATAAATTTTTCTAAGGTTAGAAACCGAATTTAATGTTTCAAAACAATAATTTCACATAATATAACTCCAACTAACTAATAGGATTCTCTTAACTGGATATTGTAGTTTAATTAAGTAAAAGGTAATAATATTGTATTATAACTCTTATTAAATAATTTGTATAATTTTCTTAACAGAATTTATAATTCATATTTCCCTGCGTTACTCAAAGGGAATTTTCAAAGTCTATGGTTGTGGCCCCGTAGACTATTGATTGACAAAGAAATATGAAAACCAAGGTTTTGAACAAGTTTGGTTTAGCTATTTCGATTGCAGTGCTGTTGTATTTTTTTATATGAAAGAAGGTTTCACGTCCTTTTGGTTTGCCAATTCAATTAAGAAGTCTTGTCTTCTCACTTGTGCATAGATTACTAATATCAAAATCTAGCAAGACCCCGCAAGTCCCCATCAATCAAGATTTTCCTTTTCCATTAATATGCGAATATGTAAGAAGGGGATATATAAGTATGAAAGAAAGGTAGAAAAGATTTATATTTATTTGGGATTTAGTCAAGGAAATATGATTGTGTCGTGTCCTAATTTTAAGGCATAACAATCATGTTACAAAAAAATAACTCTAGTATTATAAAATGATAATATATATGTATATATAAATATAAAAGATTAACCTATTCATTATGTAGATATAATTAACTAACAGTATTCTCTAAACTATATATAGTAATTTAACTAGGTAATAGTATCGTATTATAACCAAATTAAATAATGGTATAATATCTTAACATAATTGATAATATATAGCTAGCGTTTCTCAATTGGAATTTTGAAGGTCTATGGTCGTGGCCCATAAAAAACAAGGTTATGAACAAGCGTGGTGTAACTACTAAATTTTTTTTATACGAAAAAAGGTTTTGCTTCCTTTTGGTTTGTCAAGTTCCCCGTCAATCAAGATTTTCCTGTTCCATAATTGAACATAATTATTAATTATATATGTGAATATGTAAAGATTAAGGGAATTGTAACTATAACTTCAATTGTGACTTATCTATGAATGAAAGATAGAAAGGTTTCATATTACTTTGAGACTCAGTCTCGAGTTTATATAATTGTGTTATGTCTTGATTTTGAGATGTGAGAACCATATTATAAGAAAAAAAATCTTATATTATAAAATTATTTATAAAAGAATTAATTTTATTCATCATCTAACTATAATTAACTAACAATATTCTCATAATTAGATGTTGTAGTTTAATTAAATAATGGTATTGTATTAGAAGTCTAATTAAATAATTTATATAACTAAGGGGGAAAAATGAAAAAAATCAATAACTTTAAAGGCCTACAATACCCAAATATTCAAATGAGACCTTTTTTATTGAAATTAAGAAAAAACATTTTACTGTTATTGATTAGAAATAGAAGAAATAATTGAGAATTATTAGCATTATGGGAATTGGGAAAAGATAAGAAATAAAAGATTTATCAGGTATATAATTAGGAAAGTAAGAAAATATTTTATTTTATCAATTATCTTGACTTTTACGTAATTAACGAAGTGAGATAAATAGATGAGAATTATTAACATGTGAGAGGTGAGAGAAAATAGATTTTTTTAAACATCTAATTTAAAAATATTTTATTAATTATCTTATTTTTATATATTTTTAATTAATTAATTATATTATTATAAAATTATGAAACCTATAAAAATATGAGATGTTTTGATGGCTTATGCTAAAACCGGCATTCTTAGCGGAAGGTTGGTAGGAAACAAAAGATGGTTTTATACTTGGGGTTTTGCAGGGAGGGCTCCAGACGGTTGGTAGGACAACAAAAAGAATTTAAAAAAATAAGGGAAGAAAGAGAAAAAAAGGACGGAGCGGGAAAAAGAGAAAGGGGAGAAGAAAGAAAGAAGTCAAAAGGCCTTTGGGAAAAGAAAAGGCAATTTTTTGACCTCTTGCTTTATATTTTTTTTCTAATTAGAGAAGAAAGATTTAAATTTTATTTTTTAAATAAAAAATTATATATTAATTAATGAGTTAAATGCTCGGGTGTTCCTTCTCTTTTATATTTAAACTCACTTGCTTTATGTATTGTGCATGATCTTATTTTTTTATTTAATAAATTAAAATGTATTGGCCCCAATAGAGTTCATGGAGGAGCCTCAATTTCAACACATATGCAACGCTCAAGGCACTAATGAAAATATTACAATGCTGAAATTGAAACGATTCATGTAAATTTAAGCATTCACGCTGAATTTAATGAAGCCCGAGGTGGATTTAGGCCTACTCTACAATTTGGGGTGACTTCGATCTATGTTTAACAATGAAATTATGGAACCTGCTTACTTAATGCAGACTCAGCTGCAGGAGGCAGATTACTTTCCGAGAAAAAGCCAGGCTGCTTCGGATGAGGCAATGTGCTCTCACCACACAACATGAGCAGATGGAATCACAGATGAGATTAAAAAGGCACAGGAAAGCTTCTTGATAATGTTAATGTCAAACAATATCCAAATAAATTCCACGAGAAAGCTAATCATATATAAAAAACAAATACAAATAACTATGAAGGCTTGAATTAAAGAATAGTATAGGACTAGCTAGCTTTGCACATAGTATAGTTTGATTTACCTATAGATTATACATGTGCCTGCATGTCTACTTAATCTTATATTTTTATTAAATTTGATGAAAAACATATAGTTCTCTCTCGTCCATAAATAATACATTCCTGAATCCGTGATTTTAAAAAGTCAATTTTCATAATTCATGCAAGTATATACACATTTTTTATATTTATTAAAATTGAAGCAAACCAAATCATTTTGTGTTTTGGACTTAAGTAAACTATAATTAGGCATATAGGACTTAAGTAAACTAAACCAAAAACGACATGAGTAACATCGTTTTGAGTACAACGAACTTTAAAACATAAAAGAGTAAAACGACACACTTTGGAAGCTCAGAATATTTGATAAAGAAACGCCATCGTTTTGCCTTATAGAACTGAAGCTCCTCACTTGTTCTTCACATGCTGTCACCACCAGATTATGAATTACCTTTCAACAGACAAATCCAACTACCGTGGCTCTAACAGGGTAACGGTGCACTCGTTTGCAGAAGATGATTTACAGTTGCTTGTTGAAGACTCAGCTTCAGGCAGATTCCTCCCTGTGAAAAACCCTGGCTGCTTCGGTTGAGGCAATGCACTTTCACTGCCTAGCATTACAATTACAGAAGACATGTTTGGTCTATCTTCTGGTCGCTGCTGCACGCACAATAATCCCACATGAATGCATCGCAGCATTTCAGATGGCAAGCAAAAGTCCCCAAAAGCATCATCAATCAGTTCCATTGGCCTCTTTTCTGTCCATAATCTCCATGCCTGAAATTTTAAAAATTCAGAATCATGGTTTCTACCTTGGAAATTCAACATGGCTAACAATCTCAACATTTAACCTTACATGTCCGAGAAGATTATGATCATGATCTCGGTGGGAAAACCCCCTGTTCTTCTTTCCACTTACTATCTCAAGGACAAGAACCCCAAAGCTAAAGACATCAGATTTCATTGAGAAAACCCCATCAATGGCGTATTCGGGAGACATATAACCACTGCAAGTATGTTGTGAAAACAATTTAATGACAACATAAAGGATAGCCATAAAGAAAGATTTGATTTACTTTGTACTTACTATGTTCCGACCACTTTATTTGTGTTGGCCTCAGTTTGGTCTCCCCAAAATGTTTTAGCTAAGCCAAAATCTGAAATTTTTGGGTTCATTGCATTATCCAGTAAAATGTTGCTAGACTTGAGATCCCTGTGGATTATTCTAAGTCTAGAGTCTTGATGAAGATAAAGAAGTCCACGAGCAATTCCACCAATAATATTCACACGTTTACTCCAGTCTAGTAGTTTGCTTCTTGTTTGATCTGATTCAGTTCCCCATGTTAGCCAAACCACTAATAGAATCCTCAAAGAGAAGGTGTCAGAAAAAAAAGATTTTGAAATATGAAAGGAATAGTGAAGGACCAAACCGAAAATAAAGTAGTCCAAACTTTTGTTGGCCATGTATTCATAGATTAACAATTTTTCATCTCCTTGAATGCAACAGCCGAGAAGCTTTACAAGATTGCGGTGCTGAAGTTTGGCAATCAAAATGACTTCATTTTTGAATTCTTTCAGCCCTTGTCCAGAATCATTTGACAGTCTCTTTACTGCTATGTGTTGCCCCTCTGCCAATGTACCCTTTAAGACCATAACAAGTAAATGTTTTACTTACAAGAAATATACATGCTGCAGAACCTGAATGAAGCCGCAGTGGCATATTATTGCTTTACCTTGTAAACAGATCCAAATCCACCTCTTCCCAGCAAGTTCTCAATAGAAAAGTTATTTGTGGCATTTTCTATGGTCCCAAAATTAAATAATGGCAATTCCATCTCTTCGTTCTCCCTTTCATCACAATCCATTGCGCGATTCTTTCTTGTCAATCCTGAAACGATGCATAATGCTTTGGCATTAGTAAAAGCACCTTATGTTTATAGTTAAGTCAGGCGTTGTGGGGAAGGGATTCAAACTCAAGACATCCATCATTTTTAAGGCAATTTCACAGCAACATTAGTAAAAATCATTTCAAAAAAAGAAAAAAAATAGGGGCTGGTTATGAGGACTAACAGCAGACATTTTAATCCGACAATTTATGCCAGATAAGCAGCCTTTGCTTAAGTTTCAACAAAAGTAATCAGGTTTATTTACCTTTCTTATTACGTTTCCTCCACAGTATACACAAGACGGGTAATATCAGCATTACCATTCCTATTATGACAGAGCCGACTATAATTGCTACTCGCCTTTTCTCCCATGATTGCCTCTTTTGTATGATATTTTCTGAAAGATTTGAGATGAAGTCAGAGATCTGGATTTTCAGTTTTGTTGCAAGTTTGTTAGAATAAATAGTTCTGCAAAAGGCAAACTAATCATGTCCATAATTCCAAACTTTTCTTCCTTCTTTCCCTCGCTGCCATCCAACGATTGTCGTGAGGTTACCATCGTTCGAGAGCAAAGTAGCTGAAAAATGTTCTCTAGTTTCTACTCGCATTGATTCTTACCTCTAAATCCTACTTCCTCTAGACTAAATCCCTCAGGATATAATTGCATGAATAAATATTGAAAAAAAAATGATTTCAACATGATCCATAGTAAAAAGAAGAGGACAAGTACCTATTTCAGAAGCAGCAAGTCGAATATAAAGGTCTTGCCCATCCTGCCCCATATCATCTCTCATGTCCAACAGATCACCAAACCACAGCAGGCATCCGCTTCCGCCCTCTCTGATATCTGAATTTGTATATGCAGTGCAAGAGCAATCACGCAAACATAACTGCCTACATTCTTTGATGTTCATGGTCATGTTAACCTTGGAATGGGACGTGTCTGGCAATTTCAAACCCGTGCGCTTGTAAAAGCTATCTCCATTGTTGCAAACCAATGGAGTTCTTCTAACACAACCATCATACCAAACTCCTGAATTCCACTTTCCTACGAATTTGGGGGTGAACCCTTCCAAGCATGAACACACCGCTGGAGAGTCATTTTCATTGCAGGTAGCATATGTTCCACAAAGGGCATAGTTCACACACTGATCAAGACGTGACGTAAATAAAGACTCCCAATCACGTTGTTGATCACTCCACGAAAGGAACTGAACAAAGCCTGACGGGTTCAGCATGATCCTAGTAACTACTGAACTGTTTTTGGGCTCAGTAGTATAATAGACTTCATTCTCATTCAACTCAAATTCATTGTTGACAAAAGATAATACATTCCTTTTCATCGCTTGAAAGATGAGACCATTCCATGATCCTGCTCTGTACACCATTTTAGATCCCTTCTCAATTTCTAGTTGTGGATATCCACTGATATTTATACGTACAAAGTATTGGCCTGGAGCAGGATCATCTGTCGTTTTCCAGGATGACAGAAACCACTCAAAACCTGTCACTAAGTTCTTCCCGATTTTCATTCCCGGCAGAAGAGTATCACAAGGATAATCAAAACTCTGCCATAGATTGTCTTCAGCTGCGTTGTTGTCTTTTCCATCTTTTACTACAAGATTTCCTGAATTGAGAAGATGAGCAACGGGTTCTTGTGCAGGTTTTGATGTATTAGATGACCAAATAGTGCTATTTGTGCTATTCAGAAGCGAAAGAATTCCCTGGTTGGAGAAAAGTAAGACTCCTTTATTATCAGAAATTGGAGTTTCTCTATTTGCCACCCATACAACCGTTCCATTAGTTACTTTCTTGTACCATATTCCTAAAAATCGACTTGTGGAACTTATTGTAGGGCTGAAAAATCCAAGTTCGAAGCTCCCATCAGCTGAAACCAGAGTTTCACCATCTCTAATGGATTGACTTGGAGACAGAGTATCTACTGCATTAGCACTCCTTAAGATGGAGAAAACAAATAAATATACAAGAAGTAACAATGAAATGCCTTCCATTGATTTTCTCATGTTCACTCTTTTCTTTAAGTTTTAAATAAATCTTTCGGAAAAAAAAAATTCAGGATACTATTAAGACAACCAGAAATACAGAAAGGGAAGCTCCAAATCATAGATGGGTCTACTGGCAGTTCTCGAAAAATGTGAAACCTGTGATTTTTTTAACAATGAATTCCCCTGCGTTACTCAAGCGGAATTTTCAAAGTCCCCTGCGTTACTCAAGGGAATTTTCAAAGTCTGCAGTTGCGGTCCATTGACAAATGATTAACAAAGAAATCTGAAAAACAAGTTTGTGAACGAGTCGTTCCAATTGAAGTGCTGTTGTAGTTTCTTATATGCAAGAAGGTTTTGCTTTCTTTTGCTTTGCCAATTCAACTAATTAGTCTTGTCTTGTCACTTTTGCACATATTTTTTTTATTTTACCGAGTTCTGTGTTCTCAAAGTGAAAAGTTGAAGCTGAGATGAATTGTTGCGGATAATGGAGATGGAAGATGACAAAGAAAATCTTGAATGTTTCAAATTTCTTGAGCTCCTTACTATGGCTTCAAGTTTTTCATGTGAACAGTCAAGATCATTCTGATCTAGTGTAATGACCTAGGTTGGGTCACTCGCCCAACAACGTTTTGTGATCACGTCATTGGTTTCAACTTTCATATAGACACTCAATTCTTTAAAGTCTTCCTCAAAATCACTGTAGCGAGCTTAATTCTTACATGAATTGAAACTAACACGCAAATGCACGTGTGGTGACAAGTAGTAAAGTGATAAGTATAAGTGTCGATCTTACAAGGAGTTGGCTACAATTCTTCATTAAGTATTAAAGTTGAGTCAAGCTAACCTTATCCAAACTAACCAAAGTATGGAATATGATTAAAAACAAACTAATTAATTAAGCTAATTAAAGACATGCAAGGTGAAATAATCTGGAAGCAATAGTTTAAAAGTCTACTATTATGGCTGTATTCAACATTTCACTTGGATTGTTATTCCTCTAATTATTTAATTCAATGGGACTTGATTCTAATCTAGAATCCTAATGCATGAACAAACTTATGTTTAGGCATTTGTACAATAATTGCCTAGATTAGTTAGGCCTCTATATGTCTATAGGATTCAATTAAACTAGGTTCTTTAAGCACAATTTCTCCTTAGATTATATTTGGCATCTAGGCATGTGTCTACCCTAGTTGCTAATCAAGACACTTAATTTCTAAGTGATTTGAACACCTATTATCCAAGCCTAGGTCTAATCTAAACTAACTTCATCAAGTCTCATTTAAATACCACAACAAATCAATTGGTGATCAAACAATCAATGGTCAATAAATTCATATTTGATTAAACATTAACATACCATTCAAAATAAGTAAAAGAGCAACAAATAATTCAAGTTACATGTAGAAATCCACCAAAATCTTACATGAAAGCTATTTAGTTCATCATAGTTACAACAAAGTTTAATATTTCCAGAAAATAAGTCATTTCTATAGTGGAAGATAGGGAGAGAAAAGAAAACTAGTGAAAGAAATGATTTACTGCAGCTTTTAGAGTCAAAATCTCCTTTGATTTCTCCCTTTATCTCCTTTTGTAGAAAGCTTCCTTTTCTAGCAAAATATTCTTTGCTTCCAGTGCCCTTTCTTAACTAAAAAGATCATATTTATACTCCCTATTAAAAGCCCTAGTTACCAAATTCAATATATGCAAAATTGAGACTGCACATGTTGGCGCCATGGCACTGTGCTTGTTGTGTAGTGCATGTAGGTAGACCAAAGGTGGCACCACGACACTGGGAGCATCGCGTCGCAGCATCGTGCTTGCTGCCTTGGTGCCTTGTGTCCTTTAGCCTCTATGCTATTCCTGCTGTAGTTCAGTCACTTCCTATATGATTTTGACCATGATCCAATTAGAACTAGACAAAGTGATAAATACAAAAGTTGTAGGCCTTTCACTAAGCTTTCTAGTGATCCAATTTAAATCTCATCAATCAGACTTTTGTAGCTTGAGTTATGCTCAAATTACTACAACATAATCAGAAATCTCCTGAAGCATCTTTACACCATTCTTTGCCATTTGAACCCAACATGCTTGTGCACCCTCAATAATGAAGGACTTAATCAATAGCGGATAAAAATTAGACTTTTATACAAGAAATAAGCTAAAAGAACTCAATTAACAATACTCAAACATGCTCTAAGCTAATTAATAAAAAGATGTAAAAATTACCTAAAATTGACTAAAAAAAAGCACAAAGGACTTCATTCTTTTATGCTTAACAAAGTGCGAGATAACTCTATAAAACAGGGTTATCACACCCCCAAACTTAACATTTTGCTAGTCCTCAAGCAAAAATTAAAATAAAGAAAGAAACATAAACATCGAAAACATTGAACTATAATTTGGTTACACCAATCCAAAGATCACTTAAGTCATCTTATTTCCTCAACATCCTAAGCAAAGTATAAATATTATTCAAGTTCACATTTCACTAAATTGCAAGCCCATTTTCAAAGGAAATCCCTGTTATTGTGGAGTTTCACGTGATGAAAATCAAGCCATCTGATAAGTTTATGCTTATGCAATAATTTAATTTAGTCAAGAGTTTCATATGTTTGCTCTTTACCTCTCTCTCCACTAATGTAGGCTCACACTTACTCAAGGATCCTTAGGACTTAATCAAGCTTGTAACGTATGGCTCAAGTCAGGTTAGGATATAGGATAATATATGGCTCAAAACACCCTAAGCACATAATCATTCTAGGATCTATAACGAGCTTTCTTCTTCAATACTTCTAGTCACCCTTTTCTTCCTTTTCTTCTGCCTTTTTCTCTCATCAAGCACTTTATTCTTGTATATATATATATATAAACATTTTAACACACCCAAACTTATTTCTTTTTGTGGTAGATAATGAGGTGAATATTTTCGCAAAATTTTGTATTTTTTTCACAAACTTCACCTTTTCTACCTTTTTCTTCATTACTTAGCTCAATTACACTCCTAAAAATGATCTATGTACTTAGGAGTGACAGGTGTTAAAGAAGAAACTTATTTGAAGGCTAAGGCTATTTAACTATGCGTTTAACAAAGAAGAGGAAAAATTAGGCTCAAAAGAGGTAACTAAGGATAAACTATAACATGGTAGGCTTAAAAACTCAAACGATCAAAAGATGACCTAAGTCATTTCCCTAACTAAGTGTAACCTAGGATTTCACCTTGAGAGAAATTAAAACAAATTCTAGAGCTCAAGACTTTATTAAAAAATTTACACTTACATAAACATTCTCCAAATAAACATAATTATTCAAAGCAAGAAACACATGCTCAATATGGTGGAATTCACATTCTTCAATGATGCTTAACAACCAAGTTCAACATAATACTCAAACAATATTCACACTTGCTCAAAGTACAAGGATAACAAGATAACTAGTTTTCTTCATTGGATAAATAAATCAAAGCAAATGGTGCAATTAATCATAGCCAACATTTTCAGAGAAAACAAACTTGCTAAACTTTAAAGCTAAACAATTTACTTTGATTGGACTAATAACATGTGAAAACATAAAAAGCAAAGCAAAGTTTAAAATTTTAAACTCCCCCTCAAACTTAAAGCTAACATTGCCCCCAATGTTACTAAAAGTTAAAGAAAGAAGAACTCCCCTAGTCTCACTCTTTCTTCTCCTCATCATTGACCTCGTCAACATTGGGATCCTCCGACATTGATGGAAAGCTGGTCATATCCATCCCTATGTGAAGTGCGCAAGCACTGAACATCTGCTTCATTACTCTCATACAATTTGCTTGATATGCCATTTGGTGTTCTAGATGCTCAAATCTCTTAGGTATGGTAAGGTGTGTCGGGTGTGGTGGAGATCTTAGTGCGAAAGATGAACTCCCACCAGCACTGGAGACCAATCTATGAATGATGTTGGGACCCAATGGTGCCTTTAGGTGCAAAAGTTCTTCTTCACTTGACCATTGCACTCCTGCTTGCTTGCACAATGCTGTGATGAGCGATGGGTACCAAATGCTGTCCCTAGTTGAAATGGCATAGTGAACAATGTTATTGAAAATCAACTTGCCAACATTAATGGATTTACCTGTGACCATGACATAGAGTAGGATTGCTCTATCCTTCATGACATCACTCAAGTGTTTAACTAGAAACATCTTGGCTGTGAGGAAGTGGTACTAAATCTTGAAGAACTTGTCCAATACGTTAGCCTTGAATGAAACCGAGATCCTTTTGGATATTTTCCATTGTGTGCCAGGGTCGCAAAGGAAAGTGATGACCTCATAAAGATTCACATTGCCATCCGCATAATGGGCATACTTATCATTTTCAATCTCCAGTACATTATAAAATTGGTTAATGGTGAGGCTATTAAAAGGTACTCTCTTATCCCTATAAAATGTAACTCTATTTTCATGCTCAAATGCATTAGCATAAAACTTTCTAACAATTGGCACCACTGCTGCATGAGGATGAGCACAAAAATTTTTCCAATGTCTCGCTATGATTACACTCAAAATATCTCCACATCAAACATTGGGTAAAACAAAGCCTTTCTCAGGTACCAATGATTTTTGAATTAACGACTGAATATGACATGTAAATGCCTCAATTGACACAAATTTGGACTTGTCATATCCATTGTCACTAGTTCTAGCTCTTTTAGGTGCCATAATTCAACTTCACTTTTACCATAATTCAAAACACCTAATTAACTCCAAATATCTCCTCAATAATTTTGACTTTTTCATTTCTCTTAAAAATCTAAACTATCAACAAGAATATTACCTATAATCACCAAATTAACAGAAATCTCTTGAATTTGCAGAAAATTGGTATTACTCACTATGAACAACTAATCTAATTCTCACAATCCACCATAAAATTTCACAAAACTTGAAGCACAATTCCAAGAATATCAATATTATGCAAAGCCCATCAATAATTAGCAACCAAAATCTTCTACACTAACTGCTTTCCACAAGAAGAAGAATTCTAAGAATTTGATACTTGCAAAAAATTGAGCTTTTTGATGGAAGAATTTGGTGAAGCTTCTTGAATCTTCTATTTTGGAATGAAAACTTGAAGGATTTTGAGAATTTTTGGATTAGGTTTTGGAGATTCCGGAGTGTGAATGAGAAAAAATTGAGAGAAAATTTGAGAGTTTGAGTTTGGGAGAGAGAAGAAAGAGAGAATATTTAAAAAGGGGGGCTTCGACCCAACATCGCAGAACTGGAAGCTCGATGTAGTGGAGTCGAAACTATTGCCCTTTTGTTAATAATATTTCAGTGTTGCAACACTAGGGACCAATGCCACGACGCTACCCTCTCAAGGGCATCAACAAGGCTATTTTGGCGTTGCGGCACTACGGTACCTTATATTTTGGTGTCGCAACATTGGGAGCATGGCACTGCAGCACCGTGCTTGTTGCCAAGCTCCTCCATTAACCTACAAAACAAGAAAAAATAGAAAATTAATGATCTAAGCATGAAAATGGACAAATAAAATCCTTGAATGCAAGAATGAAAAAGAAATTATAAAGATAAACATAATTAAAAGTGAGCACAGACGCAAGAACTAAAGAAAACAGGGAAATAAAAATGGTAAAGAACTATAAAGCTTAAACTTAACAAGAATAAAAGAAAAAATAAGGAAAATAAGGAAGGGTTAGGGAACTTGAGTTGCCTCCCAAGTAGCGCTTGCTTTGTAGTCTTCAGTCGAACTTTGTTTAAATTCAGTTGAGATTGGCAAGATGGATGGATGAGTGTTGATGCTTAACAACACCTCCCTAGTAGTGTTTCAATTGTTTCCCATTCACCTTAAATTTTTCATCGATTGAACCATCAACAACTTCCACTACATCGAACGGAAACACTCTTGAAACAAAAAAGGGTCTTGATCATCAAGATTTTAGCTTTTTTGAAAATAACTTCAATTGAGAATTAAACAACAAGACAGATTGACTTGGCTCAAAACAATGCTCCACAATTCTGCTATCATGCCATTTCTTAGCTTTTTCCTTGAAAATCTTGACATTCTCGTATGCATCCAATCTAAATTCATCCATATCATTGAGCTGAAGCAATTGCTCCTCACTTGCTACTTCAAAGTCAAAATTCAATTTCTGGATTGCCCGATAAGCATTATGCTCAAGCTTTATCGAAAGATTACATGGCTTCCCAAAAAATAACTAATAAGGGGACAAGTCCAATTTCACAAAAATCAAAAGCCAATTCTCTTAATGTTCCACTTGCAACAAGCATTGTTAATAAGAAATAAAACTTTAAGATTGTCAGAACACAGAATTGGAAAATCAATAAATTGGCTTCAAGGCATGTAACAATGTCACTTTCTTTAAGATTTTATTCGCCCCTACTTGTAATATATAAAAGAATTACTGACATATAAACTTGAAAATACAATGAAGCCTAATGATTGACAGTATTTTAGACTAACGAAATCAATCTACTGAGCACTTGCCAGAGTATGAAAAAATAATCAAACTTCTATAAGTTTTTTTGCAGCAAAATGATATAAAAAAAATTGGAGAAAGAATGAAAGATTGTTGTTTTGTTTTTGTTGTGTATTGTATGTTCTGTTGTTCCAAAGAAGAGTCTTTTTATAGACTTAGGTGTCTATTCTCAATAGACACAGTTTTTGTTTGTTTCAAACAATCATGTCTATTAGTTTATCTTTTCAACAAACATGATTTTTGTTTTATTTTCATTTTTCAACAAACATGATTTTTTTAATATGAGATTGTGACCCATATTTATTTATTTAAAAATTTTTAATATATAAAACCATGCACTATCAATACATCAAATATTAATCCTAAAACTATTAGAGGTATAAAAAATTTTGGACGGTAGGGCAAGAAAGTCTTGCTTTGAGATCAAAAGGTCCACTTCATTAACTGTCTTTTTATATATATCATGAGTTAATAACTTTTAAATAATAATCAAAGGTGGGTAAAAGGTTCACGTAACTAACCACCTTCTTCTATACTTCAAGATTTTGTAACTAACCACCTTTTTCTATACTTCAAAGTTTTCACAATGTTCAAGAAAAAACATCATTACAAAGTAAAACGAGAAGTTTCAATCGCACATTAATCCAAAATTTTGCATGTTTATTTGAGCCGGTGGCCATTCCCCATGCAACCATCTACTCCTTTTAGAGCTATATTCACCTAAGTCAACATCATTTTCCAACAATATTCACCTAAGGTAGTTTCATTTGCCTTGGATTAAACATCAGATAAGTATGAATGGGCTAAGCCAATTGCCTATTTGGGCCATTTAAGCATTCACACTGAATTTAATGAAACCTGAGGTGAATTTGGGCCTACTCTACAATTTCGAGTGATTTCAATATATGTCTAAACAATGAAAATATGAAACTTTGAAAAATTCATAGGGTGATGCTGACACTAACCATTCAAACGCTGATATTCTTTTAATAGTAATCTAATTCTGATACTAGTAATTGTGTTTCGATAAGAGTTTTTAAACAATCAATGAAAATTAGATAATTTTAATAAAAAATTAAAAAAGTATTATTAATCTGATAAATCAATACAAGTATGCAGATTAATCACTTCGGGTTAATCACTTTTAATATTTTTGGGCCTCAGAGAGAAGAAAGATATTGCTCAAGCAGCCTGAAGGTAATTAAATACAAAATGTGATGCATGCATATCTTAGCTCATCACTGTGAAAATGGAGTATCATTTGGTCCATTCTTGTTTTCTTCCTGATCAGGTCTTACACGGAAAGCCGAAGCAACCCCTACGTCAATTTGTCAAGCGACAAATTCAACGACCGTGCCTTTAACAGGGTAATGGTGCACTCATTTGCAGAAGATGATTTACTGTTGCTTGATGAAGACTCAGCTTCAGGCAGATTCCTGCCTGTGAAAAACCATGGCTGCTTTGGTTGTGGCAATGCACTTTCACTGCCTAGCATTAGAATTACAGAAGACATGTGTGGTCTATCTTCTGGTCGTTGCTGCACGCACAGCAGTCCCACATGAATGCATCGCTGAACTTCAGATGGCAAGCAAAAGTTCCTAAGAGCATCATCAAGCAGTTCCATTGGCCTGCTTTCTGTCCATAGTTTCCATGCCTGAAATGTCAGAAATTCAGAATCATTATTTCTGCCTTGGAAATTCAACATGGTTAACAATCTCAACATTTAACCTTACATGTCCGAGTAGATTATGATCATGATCTGGGTGGGAAAATCCCCTGTTCTTCTTTCCGCTTACTATCTCAAGGAAAAGAACCCCAAAGCCAAAGACGTTAGATTTCATTGAGAAAACCCCATCAATGGCATACTCGGGAGACATATAACCACTGCAAATATGTTGTGAAAACAATTTAATAGCAACATAAAGGATAGCCATAAAGAAAGATTTGATTTACTTTGTACTTACTATGTTCCGACTAGTCTATTTGTTTTGGCCTCAGTTTGGTCTCCCCAAAGTGTTTTAGCTAAGCCAAAATCTGAGATTTTTGGGTTCATTGCATTATCCAGTAAAATGTTACCGGACTTGAGATCTCTGTGGATTATTCTAAGTCTAGAGTCTTGATGAAGATAAAGAAGTCCTCGAGCAATTCCACCAATAATATTCACCGGTGTACTCCAGTCTAGTAGTTTGCTTCTTGTTTGATCTGATTCAGTTCCCCATGTTAGCCAAACCATTAATAGAATCCTTAAAGAGAAGGTATCCCAAAAATAAGATTATGAAACATGAAAGGAATTGAAGGACCAAACCAAAAATAAAGTAGTCCAAACTTTTGTTGGCCATGTATTCATAGATTAACAACTTTTCATCTCCTTGAATGCAACAGCCAAGAAGCTTTACAAGATTGCGGTGCTGAAGTTTGGCGATCAAAATAACTTCATTTTTGAATTCTTTCAGTCCTTGTCCAGAATTCTTTGACAGTCTCTTTACTGCTATCTCTTGCCCCTCTTCCAGTGTACCCTTAATACCATAACAAATAAATGTTTTACTTATAAGAAATATATATGCTGCAAAACTTGAATAAAGCCCCGGTAGGATAGTATTGCTTCACCTTGTACACTGGTCCAAATCCACCTTTTCCCAGCAAGTTGTCGACAGAAAAGTTATTTGTCGCATTGGCTATGGTCCCAAAAGTAAATAATGGCAATTCCAGCTCTTCATTCTCCTTTTCATCGGAGTCCATTGTGTGATTCTTTCTTGTCAATCCTGAAACGACAATTTATGCAACCCAGATAAGTGGCCTTTGCTTAAGGTTCAACATAAGTAATCAAGTTTATTTACCTTTCTTATTACGTTTCCTCCACCGTATACACAAGACAGGTAGTATCAGCATTCCCATTCCTATTATGACAGAGCCGACTATAATTGCTACTCGCTCTTTCTCCGTGGACCGCCTTTTTCGTGCGATATTAGATCAAAGATTCGAGATGAAGTCAGAGATATGGCTTTCAGTTTTGGTGCAATTATAATAAATAATTCTGCAACAGGCAAACTAATATTGTACAAAATTTGGAATGCACAAGCAAAAGTTTTAAGAGAAAAAAGGAGTGGATAAAGCAACAATATCCCCTATTTTGTTCCTTCTTTCATGGGCAAAGTACCTGAAAAATGTTATCCAGTTTCTACTCTTATTGATTCTTACCTCTAAATCCTACTTCCTCTACACCAAAACCCTCAGGATATAATTTCATGAATAGATATTGGAAAAAAAAAGAAAAAAAAAAAGATTTCAACACGATCCATGGTGAAAAGAAGAGGAGAAGTACCTATTTCAGAAGCAGCAAGTCGAATATAAAGGTCTTGCCCATCCTGCCCCATATCATCTCTCATGTCCAACAGATCACCAAACCACAGCAGGCATCCGCTTCCCCCCTTTCTAATATCTGAATTTGTATATGCAGTGCAAGAGCAATCACTCAAACATAACTGCCTGCATTCTTTGATGTTCATGGTCGTGTTAACCTTGGAATGGGACGTGTCTGGCAATTTCAAACCCGTGCGCTTGTGAAAGCTATCTCCATTGTTACAAACCAATGGAGTTCTTCTAACACACCCATCATACCAAACTTTTGAATTCCATTTTCCTACAAATTTGGGCGTGAACCCTTCCAAGCATGAACACACAGCTGGAGAGTCATTTTCATTGCAGGTAGCATATGTTCCACAAAGGGCATAGTTCTCACACTGATCAAGATATGACGTTGATAAACATTTCCAATCACGTTGTTGATCACTCCAGAAAAGGAACTGGGCAAAGCCTACTGGGTTCAACGTGTCCCTAATAACTACTGAACTGTTGGGCTCAGTTGTATAATAGACTTCATTCTCATTCAACTTAAATTCATGCTTGAACAATATTACATTCGGTCTCATCGCTGTAAAGCGAAGACCATTCCGTGATCCTGCTCTGTATACTATTTTAGATCCCTTCTCAATTACTAGTTGTGGATATCCACTGATATTTATACGTACAAAGTATTGGCCTGGAGCAGGATCATCTGTACTTTTCCAGGATGACAGAAACCACTCAAAACCTGTGACTAAGTTCTTCCCGATTTTCATTCCTGGAAGAAACGTATCAGAAGGATAATCAAAACTCTGCCATAGATTGTCTTCAGCTGGGTTGTTGTCTTTTCCATTTTTTACTACAAGATTTCCTGAGTTGAGAAGATGAGCAACGGGTTCTTGTGCAGCTTTTGATGTATTAGATGACCAAACAGTGCAATTTGTGCTATTCAGAAGCCAAAGAATTCCATGGTTGGAGAAAAGTAAGACTCCTTTATTATCAGAAATTGGAGTTTCTCTATTTTCCACCCATACAACCGTTCCATTAGATACTTTCTTGTACCATATTCCTAAAAATCGACTTGTGGAACTTACCGTAGGGCTGAAAAATCCCAGTTCAAATATCCCATCAGCTGAAACTAGAGTTTCACCATCTTTAATGGATTGACTTGGAAAGAGAGTATCTACTGCAGTAGCAGTCCTTAAGATGGAGAAAACAAATAAATATACAAGAAAGAATGAAATCGTCTCCATTGATTATCTCATGTTGCACTTCTTTCTTCAAATATGAATGAATGTTTTGGAAAATTTAGGATAGTACTGAGACCATCCGAAATGATGAAACATAGGCTCCTAGAAATGGTAGTTCTACTGACAATTTTCTATTAAATGCAGAAATTGTAGGTGGGCTTATCATTAATTCTCTTGCGTTGCTCAAACAACGATTGACAAAGAAAGCTGAAAACCAGCTTGTTCTGAACGAGTCTGGATAAGATATTTCCAATTGAGGTGCTGTTGGTGTCGTATATTTTCTATAATAATGAATGTGGGACTGCAGTATAGGTTCATTGTTTTTGGAATTTAATAGGTAATGGATCATAGATGAGTTTTTTGGACTTGAGAGGTTTGAAATTAATTAAATTTAATATTTAATTATCTATATTGGCACTTAGCAAGGCAATTAAAAATTATTTACAAAAGATCCTACTGGAGAGTTGGTGATGGGAGGACGATTTTGGTTAAAAGGAACAATGGGATACCTTATGAGACCACTAGGTTGGTTGTTTCATGTAGTGATATGGTGACAGACTCAACAAAGGTATGTGAGTGTATTTTGGATGACCAAATGTTATGTGATGAGGTGAAAATAAGTGAATGCTTTCCTCCGTATGAAATGGATCTTATTCTATCATTGCCATCAAGAAAGAAGGCCAGTGGATCAATTGGTATGGAATAATAGTAGTGATGGTGAATATAAGGTACGTTTGGCATATCGATTACTTTGCTCTGGGGTAGAAGATACTCATGCATCAAGTTCATCTAATAATGATGTTTTGATGTGGAGAAAATTATGGTCACTCAAATTACCAAGTAAAATAATTTTATTTATATGGAAGGTGTTGATTGGCTATCTTCCTACTAGAGAGGCTTTGATCCGAAGAAGAATTAATATTAAGCCTATTGTCCATTTTGTGGAGTGAATTTAGAAACTGATTTTCATATTTTCTGCAAATGTTCGTTTGCTAGAGCTGCTTGGCTATATTCACAATGGGGTTTTAGAGACATTCCGCTGCAATTCTCTTGGACAGGGGAATGGTTAAACATTTTGTTACAACGCCTCAACAAGGATGCTGTAGAGGAGATTATCTGTGTTTTTTAAGCTCTTTGGAAAGGAAGAAATGCAACAATTTTTAAGCAGGAGAGGAAGGAACTGAATGAATGCGTGGAATTGGGTTATGATATGTGTCGACAGTATAGGTCTACTGTAGCTGCCTCAAATCCAGTTTCACCACCTAATGTATCTAATGAGATTAAATGGCGACCTCCAATCCACATCAAAAATAATTGTGATGCCTCCACTTTTGTTGAAAATGGAGGTAAACAAGTAGGGGCAGGGTTCATTGTGAGAGGTCATAATGGGGAATTCTTGCTTGGAAGAGGGTCGAAGATAGCACATTACTCTAGTGCAGCTGTAGCCGAGCTTAAAGCTCATTTTGGGCATTGGTGATATGTCAACTGGAATATGTATAAGTTTCGGAGGTTGAGCTTGATTGTGTGCAAGTAGTTGATTGGATTAAGGGTAAATAGTCTAATGGTGAGATGGGGCACATTATTGAGACTCTTGCTCAGTATTAAGCTAGATAAATTTTTCAATGATCAAGCATTGCAGGAAGACGGCTAATTTGGTGGCTCACGCGATTGCAAAGACAGTTCAAGGGCTAGGTGTGGATCAAATTGTCTAGAGGGAAATATCCACTATTCATGTGTCAATTCAAGCTGCAATTAGGAGTGATATTGACAACATATGAAAATAATTATCGACATTAGTTTGGCAAGTTTAATGGGTACTCTTTTTTTCCTTTTTATGGGTTTTGTCTCACTGGGTTTTCCCATAAATAGGTTTCTAACGAGGCTCAGTAGATTCTTTACAATGTGAGAGGTCTTGCTTAGTTAAATTGTTTTCTCATATTGTAATATTTTGATATTTCATGATGAAATAAAATTATTCCTTCAAAAAAAATTATTTAAATAAATACTAAGATAAGTCCTTGAACTATACAAAACAAGTTAATTAAATCCCTATTATTTTATTACGTTCAAATAAGCTCTTCTCACTAACTATTGACTAATGTAAATTAACAATACAATTGGCAATTTTATATCACGTCATCTGTGACATGGCACGTTGACGTGTCATTTTATTTTATGTGTGCAAATTTATGTTAATTTCCATATTAAAGAGAATAACCATCCTTCTCAAAGTGAAATTACTCCTTTTAAATATGCAACACTCCTCTTCCTTATCTCCTGCCTAAGTGAATAATCTGCCAAAACTTCTCTTTCAGAAGAAGAAAAAAAAGAACATTAAAAACCATAATGATGAACCGTTCAAGCTTGTCTGACAGTATCTTGCTAGAACTGTGTTGGGGCTAGAACTATCTAGGCTTTCTATAGAACTTGTAGTTCCAGGATTTCTGAGATGGGGTTTAGAGCAAATAGATCAGGTTTCTTGCTAGAACTGTCCAAGCTTTCGATAAAACCTTCTAGCATGAGGTTTAGAATGAGAAGATCAACCCTTCAAGAAAGCCTTTCTCTCACAAATCAATCCATCCCGTTCATAGCTGATTATGGCATTGCTTCACAACTGGAAACTTAGTGAGAATGAGAATTCGAAGCCTAATACTGATGATTAGCATATCCCACATATTGAAGAGAAATATTCTTTCGAAATCAAAGTTGAACCTCCCAACCTTAAATAAAGCACTCCTTGTAACCCCTAACACAAAGTTATAAGAATAAAATTTAACCCTCTTTTTGAAATTCATTAAGTTGAAAAACAAATACAAATTGAAGATAAGTCTCCCAGACCTTAAGTAGATATTCATTCTAAAACTGTTATGGCTATAAAAGACTTGTCAAATGTCTTTCTCATTTAGATAATCTCTGAACCATGGCGTTTTGGGTTTTTTTTTTTTTAAATCCAATTGCTTTTCTTGGTTAAAAACCCTATGTTAAGAATAATCAAGACTTAATTTGAAGCAATTACGTTTTTTCTTTAATTTTTTTTCAAATCCTTAATCTAATTATTTTTAAAATTTTGGTGGGTAAAAGAGGAAACTCTAATTCCTAATCAGCAAGTTTTAATGCCAGGTGGCACTGGCATAATCAAAATGACACATCAACTGTACATGCCACGTGGCAAATGACGTGGCATAAAATTGCCTAGTGTACAATTGACTAACCTCTGTTAATCAATAATTAGTGAAAAGGGATTATCTGACCCAAAATTAAAATTCATGGGCTTATTTGAATGTAATAAAAGGATTAGAGGCCTAATTGACTTTTTTATATAGTTTAGGGGTTTATTTAAGTATTTAGCCAAATTATTTTTTGATTTTTTATCAACAGATAACTTTAATAATTGGAAACAGACATAACAGTTATGTTTGGGGTTTGAAAAATAATTTCTTTTAGAAAACCAACAAACATAACTACTAGAAATAGACAGAAATAGATTCTGTCTGAAATAGACACAATTGTGTCTATTAGAAAATTGTCTCAATTGCCTATAAATAAGACTTAAGAAAAGACACAAAAACAATGATAGAACAATATCTCTTCTGTTTTAAATACTTTTACAGATTTTCTTCTATATCATTTTAGTGCAGAGAATCATATAGAAGTCTAAATAATCTTGCCATACATTAGTGGATGTTCAGTAGATTGACTTTGTCAGCACAAAACATAGTTAATCACTAGGCTTCATTGTATCCTCGAGGTTTATCACCTGCAACCATTTTGCACACAATTAGAGGAGACAAATAAAACCTTAAGGACAAAGGCATTGTTACATTCCATAAAGCATGTTCAGTATTTTTCAGTTTGATGATGAAACAATCTTAAGGCTTTATTTCGTTTCAACAATGGTTGCTGTAAGTGGAACACTAAGAGAATTGGCTTCTAACTTTGTGAAATTGGATTCGTTTGATGGTGACAACTTTCTAAGATGGCAGAAGAAACTGCATTTCCTACTTTCAACATTGAAGGTTGTCTACATTTGACTACACCTAGACCAGAAGAGGGTGGAAATGAATATGTTGCTACAACCAGAAAGACGCAGAAATGGGACAATGTCGATTATATGTTCTAAGGTGACATCTTGAATGGCTTGGTTGATGGCTTATTTGACATATACCAAAATGAGACTATTGCAAAAGAATTATCAGACAAATTGAAAGCCAGGCACATGACAAAAAGATGCAACAAGTAAAAAATTTCTTGTTAGTTGCTTTAATAATTATCAAATAGTCGAAAAGACGTTTTGTTATTGAACAATTGCGAGAAATTGAAAGAATGCTTAATCAGTTTAAACAATATAAGATGAACATGGATGAAACTATAGTTGTGTCCTCCTTCATCATGGAAAGACTTTAAAAGAAATCTAAAGCACAAGAAAAAGGACATAACTCTTAAAGCGTTGGCAAATCATCTTCGAATTAAAGAGGAATATAGGAAACAAGAATAAGTTGTTATTTCTGGCGAAGTCAAAATACACATTGTGGAGGAAGAATAGACCACTAAAACCTACCAAAAAGAAATTCAAACAAATTGCTAATGGCTCAAAATTCAAAAGAAAGAACAAAAGCACATACTTCCATTGCAAAAAACTGAGATATTTCAAGAAAGAATATTGATAATTGAAAAAGAAAATTACTTCTTCAAATGTTGTTGCTTCAATGTGCTTGAAGAAAATGATGCTTGGTGGGTTGATTCAAGAGCAACAAAAACATGTGTGCAATGATAAGAATTTGTTCAAGAATTTCGCACCAAGTGACCATGGAAATTTTCTATAAATGGAAAATTCTTCTATAGCAACTATTAAAAGAAAAAGAACAATTAAACTTGAGTTTACTTCTGAAAAATCTTTAATTTTGAAAGATTTTTACTATGTTCTAGAAGTTCGAAAAAAAAATTTAGTATTTGGAAGTCTATTGAATAAGTTTGGTTTCAAGCTTATATTTGAGGCAGATAAATTCATTTTGTCCAAAGGGGAAATATTTGTTGTGGAAGGTTACATATGTAAGGTAATGTTCAAACTAAATATTATTAATAATAATAACAATAGGACTGTTGTTTCTACTTATATGATTGAATTCTCTTATTTATGACATCATAGATAGGCCATTTAAATTATAAAAGATTGGATGATATGTATAAAATGGACTTAATTTCAAATTTTAATTAAAATATTGATTATTGTAATACATGCATGCTAACAAAAATAGCTAGAAATCATTTTCCTAAAGTTAAAAGAAATACTAAATTACTTGAACTAATACATAGTGATATTTGTGATATGCATAGTACGCCCATGTTAGCTAGAAAGAAATATTTTATTACAGTTATTGATGATTTCTCTAGATATTGCTTTTTATATTTGCTACATTCTAAATATGAGGTGTTTGATAAATTTAAAGTTTATAAATCAGAAGTTGAATTACAGTTTAAGTCTTTTATCAAGTGCTTAGATTAGATAGAGGTAGAGAATGTTATAGTCGAAAGTTATTTTGCCTCCACCGGGATAGTCCATTATATTTCAGCACCTACCACAGTACAACATAATGGTGTGGCAAAATGAAAAAATAAGGCCTTGACCAAAATGGCAAGTGCTATATTTTCATATTCAGGTCTTGGAAAAGGTTTTTGGAGAGAAGCTTTAATAACAGTTTGTCACTAATTAAATAGAGTTCTTCAAAAAGAACCTAAGATAATCCCATATAAGCAAAGGAAAAAAAAGAGACCAAACCTTAGTTATTCGAAGTTTTGGGATGTAGAGCTGTAGTTATAGCTTTGGAACCCAAAAAAAAAAATTAGGTAAAAGAGGAATAGAATGCATATTCATAGGATATGCACAACATAGTAAAGCATTTAGATTCATAGTAATTGAACCAAATGATTCAATTTTACTCAACACTATTTTTGAATCAAGAGATGCAATATTTGATAAAACTATATTCAAATCTATTTCAAGACAAGTACATCCACTACAATCAATTCAATCAATGACATTCCATTAGAACAAAATGAAAATAATAATGAATCTACTCCAAAAATAAGGAAAAGCAAAAAGACTAGAGAAGCAAAAGATTTTGGTCCAGACTTTTATAAGTTCCTTGTAGAAGGAACATGGGATATAAATTTCCTTATTGCTTTAATTTGGAATCGGACTCTATTATATATGATGATGGAATGAAGTCTCATGATTCTACATTTTGAAAAGAAGTAGTAAATGGTGGGATGGACTCAATAATGGGAAATAATACTTGGATTTTGATTGATCTTCCACCAAGTTCCAAACCAATAGATTGTAAACGGATTTTCAAAAAGAAAATGAAGGTGGATGGAACCATCAACAAGTTCAAAACAACATTAGTAGTCAAAAGGTTTTATGTAAAAGTAAAGGATGGACTACTTTGATGCTTATGCTCCAATAGCTAAAATTGTTACAATTAGACTTCTAATCTCCCTTGCATCAATTTATGAGTTGGTAATTCACCAAATGGATGTCAAGACAACATTTTTAAATGGTGAATTAGAAAAGGAAGTCTATATGAAACAACCGAAAAGGTTTATTATTCTAGGATAGGACCATAAGGTTTGTAAGCTTATCAGGTCATTGTATGGGCTTAACCAAGCACTAAAACCATGACATCAAAAATTTGATGAAGTTATTTTAGCCAATGGCTACAACATAAATGAATCTGACAAGTGCATATATAGCAAATTCCAAAATGGCAAAGGTGTTATAATTTGCTTATATGTGGATGATATGCTAATTTTTTGTACTGATTTGGAACAAGTCAAGGAGACAATAAAATTTTTGTCAAACAACTTTGCAATGAAAAGTATGGATGTAACGAATGTCATAATAGGAATGAAATTATTCTTAGATGAAAATAACATAACTTTGTCACAATCAAACTATATTGAAAATGTGCTTAAAGTTTGATTTTAGTGATTGTATACCGATATCTACACCCATGGATCTTTAAATTAAATTAGTACCTAATGCTAGTAGGTTTGTTGATCAAAGACAATATGTATGAGTGATTGGTTGCTTAATGTATGCAATGACTCGTCCAAGTCCAGATATAACATTTGGAAAGTTAGACAGTTATACAAGTAATCCAGGTACTTTTCATTGGCAAGCCGTAAATTGAATACTAAGGTATTTAAAAAAAACAATCAACTTTAATCTTTGCTATAATGGATATCCATTAGTATTGAAAGAATATTTGGATGCTAGCTAGATTACAAGTTTAGAAGATCATGCTTCCACAAGCAGATTGATCTTCATGCTTGGTGGGAGTGTCATTTCGTAGAGGTCCAAGAAACGAATGTGTAAAACAAATTTTATCATGGTAGTCGAATTTATTGCCTTGGTTGTTGCCACCAAAGTAGCCAAATGGCTAAAAAATTTACTTTATGGTATATCTTTTTAGCCTAAACTAATTTCACCGATTTTATCCATTGTGATAGTGAAGGAATTTTAGCGAGAGCATATAGTCAAGTGTACGATGGAAAGTTTAGACATATTGGATTAAGGCATAGCAATGTCCGATAATTAATTTTTTATGGAGTAATTGCTATAACTTTTGTGAGTTCTAGTGAAACCTTGGCAAATCTTTTAATGAAAAGTCTTACTAGAGATTTTGTAAATAAAACCTTAAAGGGGATAGGGCTCAAGCTCATAAATTGAAAGTTACCATTACTTCAGTTCAATGAGACAAAGTACACCATTTGTACGTGCCTGCTAGTACTATAATATGATACATTATATCCCATCTCAAGTAAAGTACTAGGTACTTTAATAGTAAGGAAAGGACGAGTTATATACTCTTAATAGCCGTAACATAAATTTGTTAGAATGCTTTAAGTATTGGGGGCTTTTTTTATTGGATCGACCTATGTAAGTGTAAAGTGTAGCCGCTTCTAGGAACTCATGAGCTTAGTTGTACGTAATAGCACTCATGAAAAGAGGATACTGACGCATTGCCATAAAAGCGTCATTAGATGTTGTGCATTCACTGGTATTGAAATCAATGTATGAGATGTGTTTGGTTAACCAAATGCAATATCTGATTTAAAGTATAGTTTACCATACAATTTCAGTTAACTTTAACTTTTTTTCACTAAGTGAATGTTCAATTAGAAAACACCTTCATTTATGCAATTGATGTCCAAGATTATCGAAAATTTAGATTATTTTAAAAATAGTGGAAGATTGTTCGATATTTTTAACAATAATGAATGCGGGACAAATCCCACATTAAAAAAGTAAAAGGAAAAAGAGTCAAAGGAGTATAAGTCCATTGTAATTGGATTTTAGTAGACAATGAACCGTGGAGGGCTTGAATCATATAGAACACTAATAGAACAATATTTTTTAGTTCAGTGATCCAACAGTTGTATTTTCTGATATGGACGAAGGTGTCCTTCTTTTTTGTTTCTTTTTGTTTTTTTCCCAATTCAACTGAGTAGTCTTGTTACATGGGCACAGATTACTAATATCGAAGGCCAACGAGAACCTCGAAATCCCCCATCCCAAGTTGGGTTAAAACTATTAGATGTTCAAAAATTTTGGGCTGTAGGCTTTTCAATAACTAATTGTCCTACGTCTGTTTTGAGAGTAAAGAGCAAGAAATACAAACTGATTAAATTTGGAAAGCAAGTCTCTCGAGTGGGTCAGGCTTGGATTTTTCCTTCTGTTTCAGGGTGGCATGGTCTTGCCAATATTTAGCAGCAGTAAAAACCGAGAAGTTCTGTGCTCTGATAGTGAAAAGTTGAAGCTGAGATGAATTTTTCCGGATAATGGAGATGGAAGATGACAAAGAAAATCTTGAATGTTTCTAATTTCTACATCTCCTTACTATAGTTCCAATTTTTTCATGTCCCCGATGATTATACAAATTTGTAATACACCACAATCAGCATCAAGTGTTTGAAAGACGAATATTATTATAAGGAGCTGTAGGAACAATCAAGATCTTCCTGTTCTATTAATTTGACTTCAGCATATCCCGAGGGGTCCCATTTCATGAAAATTGATACTGTTTCATCAGTCAGGCAAGCCTTTAATTACTAGTAACAGAGCTAATCGATCATTTGCCTTGAATTAAACATCAGACAAGTCTGAATGGGCTAAGCTAATTGCCTATTTGGGCCATTTAGGCATTCACACTGAATTTAATGAAAGCCCTGAGGTGGATTTAGGCCTGCTCTACAACTTGGAGTGACTTCAATATATGTTTAACAATGAAAATATGGAGCTTTGAGAAATTTATGGGGTGATGCTGACACTAACCATTCAAACGCTGATGTTCTTTTAATCTCTCTTGTCTAGAGGATGACATTATTCTTGTTTCTTACAGCAATTGGAAAAGTGCCTTGGTATCTTGATTAGGAAAATACTTCACATCTAATCCATGCAGTTTTTAAGCACACAGCATTATCTACAATTCGATTTGATATTCCATGTGTAACTGATATACGATGAATTCCAGAATGCATGAGCTAGGCCTCAAGGTTTGTGTATGGTAGATTTTAACATACCAGTGGGGAGAAACTTGAATTATAGTGAAGGATGGAAGTGCCAGAAGTTAAAATCTAGCTATCTAACCTGTCAGAATAAGAATTCCACTTCTGTAGAACTTCAATAGATAGCAAAAACAGACTACCAGCAACAAATGGGAAAAATCATGAAAAAATCATTGCCATTTATTGTGAAATGTTTAAATGTTTTACTTATTCCTACGAATCCTCTATGAATTTTTATCATATATGAGCTTTTAGCGTGGCTCTAATGCTGTAATGGTAGATCCATCTAGTGAGTACAATTCTTGCTTGCTTGATGCAGAATCAGCTGCAGGAGGCAGATTCCTTTCCAAGAAAAAGCCGGGCTGCTTTGGGTGAGGCAATGTACTCTCACCGCACAACATGAGCACCACCAATGACATGTTTGGTCTGTCTTCCGGGCGTTGTTGCACACATAAGAGAGCTACATTGATGCATCTTAACACTTCAGCTACATTATAAGAGTCGCCTATTGCATTGTCAACTAGTTCTAATGGCCTCTCTTCCATCCACAATTTCCATGCCTAAAAAAATTGGAACAACAGATTATATATTTGTTGAAGAAAGTAAATTAAATCATTATATCTTTAGTCTTACATGTCCGAGGAGAGTTTGGTCTTGATCTGGACCTGAGAATCCCCTGTTTCTTTTCCCTGTTACTATCTCCAGAACCAACACTCCAAAGCTGAATACGTCTGATTTTGGAGAGAAACACCCACCAAAGGCATACTCTGGAGACATATAACCACTGGAAAAAAATGCAAAAAATGAGAAACCTTAAAAGCAACATGGAGTAGATTTCCAAGTACCAACAGAGTCCAGGAATACATACTATGTTCCAACCACTCTTTTAGTCTTGTCCTCAGTCTGATCTCCACAAAACTTCCTAGCCAAGCCAAAATCTGAAATCTTTGGATTCATACTATTATCCAGTAAAATATTACTCGTTTTGAGATCTCTATGGATAATCCTCAATCTAGAGTCATGGTGAAGATAAAGAAGCCCTCGAGCAATTCCATCAACAATACGCATGCGCCTATGCCAGTCTAGTACTCTGCTTCTTGTTTTATCTGCATTTTTCAATTATGATTCTTAGCTCCATGGTCATATGAATCATCAGATAAAATTCAAAAAATGGATAGCACAGGATGAGTGTTTGAGTTCAAACCAAAGATAAAGTAGTCCAAACTTTTGTTGGGCATGTATTCATAGATTAACAGCCTTTCCTCTCCCTTAATGCAACAACCAAAAAGCTTCACAAGATTTCGATGCTGAAGCTTGGCGATCAGTGTAACTTCGTTTTTGAACTCTTCAAGGCCTTGTCCAGAATTCTTTGAAAGTCTCTTTATTGCTATTTCTTGCCCCTCTACCAATATACCCTTGCATTTCATTATATGCAAAGTAGTAATAAGCATGTAGCAAAAGATAAGGAAGAAAGTTACAGCAGATTGCTTCACTACCTTATACACAGGACCAAAGCCACCACGCCCAAGCATGTTGTTTTCTGAGAAGTTATTTGTTGCATTAGCTATGGTTGCAAAATCAATCATAGGCAACTCCATCTCTTCCTTCTTCTCATCTGATCATTCCGGAACAAGTGTAAGATAATATTGGCACCTACTGCAATTCGTAATTAAAAATTCTGCAATTAAGTTTGCTTACCTTCCTTCCTAAGCTTTTTCTTCCGTACATACAACACAAATACCACTATCGTCAATCCTGTAGCAATTACAATGGAGATGGCTATAATTCCTGCTTTAAGCTTTTCCTCTGACTGCCTTTTACTTTGAATGCGATCTGGCATAAATCAAAAAGTTTTCAGTGAACAAGGTTTTGAGTTCAGATGAACAGTTATATATCATAAAACTTTAAGTAACATGCCAGACTATTCATGGAATCTATGTCACAAAGAGAAGTGAAGGTAACAAAGGAAACAAAAGAAAAATAAATTAAGTTGTT
Source organism: Theobroma cacao (assembly GCF_000208745.1). NCBI lineage: Eukaryota > Viridiplantae > Streptophyta > Magnoliopsida > Malvales > Malvaceae > Theobroma > Theobroma cacao. The sequence continues at coordinate 3,824,320 of NC_030856.1, forward strand.
GACAAAGTAGCTTTGACCAAAACCTCAGCATCACCAATTCCAAGTTATTTTCATATACTGACATTGCACATATTCAAACTTATCTTCACAGAATATAAGAAAATGCAAAAAAACCTTGGATTGTACAGGTCTTACCTAGCTCAGAAGCAGCCAGCCGTATATGGAGGTCTTGTCCCACCTCGGTGAATTCTGTCATGTCAATCAGATCATTAAACCAGATCAAGCATCCTGTTCCTTTCAAAATATCTAAATTTGCATATGCTGTGCAAGAACAATTTCTCAAGCATATTTTCTCACATTCCTGGAGGCTTATGCTCTTGTCAGCCCAAGAATGTGACGTATCAGGTAGCTTTAACCCTGTGTGCTTAAGAAATCCATCTTTACCATCACAAACCGAGGGTGTCCTCCTAACACATCCATCAGACCAATCTACAGAATTCAAATCTCCTGAATTAGTTGACCTTGGCACGAAGCCTTCCAGGCATGTACATGGAGGAGACTTATTGGTTGTGCAAGTAGCATATGCTCCACAAAAGGCATAGATTGCACATTGATCTGCCTGAGCCGTTGAGAAAATCTCCCAATCATTTTTCCTCTCATTCCACATGAAACGCTGTATAACACCTAGTGGATTCAATGAATACCTTGAAACAAATGAACTGTTCCGATGCTCATATTTGTAATAGACCTCAATGTTATTCAAGACAAAGTCATATGAATATACTGGATTTTGCTCAAGACCAGGCTTACCTGAAAAATATAGACCATTCCATGACCCTGCTCTAAACAATATTTCTGATCCCTTCTTAAGAACTAATTGTGGATATCCACGAGGCTCGATCCTTAAAGAATATTGGCCTGGAGCAGGGTCTTCTGTGCTTTTCCAGGATGATATATACCTCTCAAAACCAGTGACAAAGTTTCTTCCCAGCTTCATTCCTGACAAAAGGTTATCACAAGGATAGTCAAAACTTTCCCACAAAACGTTCTCTAAGTTGTTATCATTTCTTTCTTTCACTACAAGATTTCCTGAGTCCAGGAGCTGCGCAACTGGACTCTCTGCAGTTTTTGATGTATTTGAAGACCAAACAAGACTATTGCTGCTATTCAGAAGAGTAAGAATTCCTTGACTGGTGATATTTAGAACTCCTGACCTATCAGAAATGGGAGTTTCCCTGTTGGCAACCCAAACAACAGTGCCAGGAGATATTTTCTTGTACCATATTCCTACATATCTGTTCTTCGAACTTCCAGGACTAAAAAATCCCAGTTCAAAGCTTCCACCAGCTGATCTAAGAGTTTCACCATCTTTTATGGACTGCCCTGGAATAATAATGTCTTGTGTGAAGCTTTCTATAATCAAAAAGAAGAACATACACAAGCACAAGACAATCTCCATTTAGAGCCTTCCATAGATTTTCTAAGCATGCATTCTTTAATTCGGGAAGGCATTAGGAAAGTAAAGCCAGCCAAAAGCAGGAACAGCCTCGTAGTCTTTGATGGGCCCTTTCGCAGTTTGCCTTGATTTGATCAACGTAGATTTGAAAAAAAAACAAATAAAAAGTCGAACACGGAAAGGAGATTGTGGGCCTAGTGGCAAGGACAATGAACAGAAGTGCTCTTGGCAGCACTCATATTATTGATTTACCTTTCTTCTTCAAATTTTTCTGAGAAGATATTAAAGGCAGTGCAGTAACTTGAAACTTTGAACTCCCAGGTTAATCTCATTATCGATTTGATTGAGAAGGTAATGCGGAGATCTACACATTTGATTGAGAAGATAATGTGTAAATGGGTTGCGTTGACATTCTGATATCATACATGTGTCAGTTTGGTGGAAATGTACACATTTTCATCTTTCATTGTTGAGTTCTGGTCAAATGGCAGGCTTAGCACGTTACACATTGGGTTCCGCTATTGGTTCCCCAACAAAGATTAAACCTTTTGAACCATCACTTTTGATAAACAAAATTATTTGAACTGTCAAATAATTAACAAGTATTATTGTGGTAATTAAAAGTTACTACTAAACTGTAATTTTCTTGTTTATGCTTCTCCAGCGGCCTACTTAGGGTGCCATGTGCTTGTCAACATGGAAGTAGGTAGGTAGTTCTTGGTTTACCGCATTTTACTGTTTATTCTGACATGGGAACAGGAGAGTTCCGGGTTCAAACAACGTTATCAGAAGTCTTAATATCAGTTTAATCATCAGTGGAAATAGCATTGCAGCCAATAGTCAAAGTCAACTCAGTTTTTCTCTTCAAATATCATTAATGGAGAAGTTCAGTAACTCCTATGGACAGCAACCTATCTTGACCTTCAAAACAAACAAACATAAAAAAGGAGAAAAAAAAAACTAATCTCCATTGGATTTTCATGATCGTGGCCTTGAAACTAATAAGGATATGTAAACACATAGGATAAGTGCAAATTCCTTTTGGCTTAAACTATTCCCAATAAAAGTACTTACATATTTTTCTTTTCAATATCAGAGAAGATACCATTTCCTAATTCCTAGAGGGTGAGGCTTGCGGTTTTCCTGCATTCCAAACAGAGAATTAGTTGTGTTCCCTCACACGTGCTTTCCAGTAACTTTCCCAAATAAGTGGAAAAGGAATATTATGCAAAAGGGGGTCTTGAGTTAGTTCCAACTTCTGATACATGCAGGCAAAATTGTCCAAACGCCAGTCAACATCAAATATTTCTGCTGAAACAGTAAGGTCTTGTATTGCAACCTTTTTGTGCTTTCCCATTATATTTTTTTAAGCAGATGCAGATGGGTCCCATTTGATGAAAATTATATCTAGTTTGATGCAGCTAGTTGGTCATTTCCTCAAATTAAACATCAGAAGTGTGACTCTGTAAATCCAGTTGACTATAACATTAACCCTCCTGTTAATGATACCCAAGGTGGAACAATTAAGGACCAAATCTACATTCTACAAGCCTATGCTAATTATCAATTTGAATGAATTCAAGAAACCTTTTACAATCTATTAAATGAACGTTGAAGCATTCATGGTGTAAACTTGTGTTCTTACAGAAATTAGAGAAGTGCCTTAACACAATTCTTAGCTCATTACTTCCATGAACTGCATAAGTTTCCTATTATGTTGGTTTAAGTGATACTATATAAAAATCCCAAAGCAAGGTTGTTAAACCTTAAGGTATCTATCTACTAAATATAATAACATACCATTGAGGAGGAACTTAAATTATAGTACAAGATACAGATGCTAGAATCCACCATAAACCAGCTAGCTAACCTGTCAGAACAAGAACTCCCCTTGCTCTAGAATATGGATATGTTTACTCAAAGAACTTTACTCATGGCAAAGAAGACAGCTAACATTGAAGGACAGAAATGAGAAAAGTCAAAAGAAAAAACCATTGTCATTAATTTTGAAATGTATGAATGTTTAACATACACTCTAAGGAATACTCTTAGAGTTTTTATGGTATGAGGAGCTGCTAACGTGGTTCTAGCTCTGTTATATTTGATCCATATACTGAGAATGGTTCATGCTTGACTGATTTAGAATAAGCCAGTGGCAGATTTCTTTCAATGAAAAAGCCAGGCTGCTTCGGTTTAGGCAATATAGTCTCACCGGACAACATCAGCAGCACCATTGACATGTTAGGTCTGTCTTCAGGATGTCGCTGCACACATAATAGAGCTACATTGATGCATCTTAAGACTTCAGCCACAATATAAGAGTTACCTAATGCATTGTCAATTAGTTCTAGTGGCCTCTCTTCCATCCACAATCTCCATGCCTGAAAAGTTAAAACCAGAAATAATATTATTGCTTTTTTTCTTTTTGAAAAGTAGATTTTATTAGTCATACACCGGTATGCCATTGTTAGTCTCGTGCTGAAGCTGCCAGAGACGCCGGCTTGACAAAAGAAACTGTCCAATTAAAGGGCACGTCTGCTCACATGGATTAGCAGAAGACCCACAACATTCAGCCACCAAGAGTTAAAGAACTCAAAACTGCCTAAACACAAAAAACTACTGCATGAAACAGAAAGCAATCAGCCTAAGACTACTAATAGATTAAAACAAACAAAACCAAAAATAACAGCATTGAGACAAAGGTGTTCCAAACAAAAACAAGGAACTCTAATTCTTTGGTGTCGAACCTATGTTCCAAACCAGCACCGGAGAGGGAACAGCACCTTGACAAGGCCAAGACATAAAGAAATCAACAAACAGCCGGCAGAAAACAAAAATAAACTGTTATAGATTAGCTTACATGTCCAAGAAGATTATGATCATGTTCCGGGTGGGAAAATCCTCTGTTTCTCTTTCCAGCTACTATCTCCAGAACCAAAACTCCAAAGCTAAAGAAGTCAGATTTCATTGAGAAAAGCCCATCGACGGCATACTCAGGTGACATATAACCACTGCAAAATAATGTTAAATTAGAAGTTTAAAGCTAATATGGAACAGAAGTACCGGACAAGTCTTGCTAAACATACTATGTTCCAACCACTCTTTTAGTATTGGCCTCAGTCTGATCATCCCCAAACTTCCTAGCTAATCCAAAATCTGAAATCTTTGGGTTCATACTATTATCTAGTAAGATATTGCTTGCTTTGAGATCTCTATGGATAATCCTCAATCTAGAGTCATGGTGGAGATAAAGAAGCCCTCTAGCAATTCCATCAACAATATGCATGCGGCTATGCCAGTCCAGAAATTTGCTTCTTGTTGGATCTGCAACCAACAATTGCCATGGCTATAAGCTAAGAACTCAAGCAGAACATCAAAAAAGAAACAAAAAGTAATAACAAAAATGGGAAATGCAAGACTGGCATAAAAAGAAGTTCTGGGATAGTAGGTTCAAACCGAAAATAAAGTAGTCCAAACTCTTGTTAGGCATGTACTCATAGATTAACATCCTTTCATCTCTCCTGATGCAACAACCAAAGAGCTTTACAAGATTGCGGTGCTGAAGTTTGGCAATCAATGTTACTTCATTTTTGAACTCTTCTGGTCCTTGTCTTGAATTCTTTGAAAGCGTCTTTACTGCTATTTCTTGCCCCTCTATCAATGTACCCTTAAATTTATAATGTTCAAAAAATGTTAAGAAATAGTGAGTGAAAGATAAACTTACAGAATATTGCTTATATACCTTGTACACAGGACCAAATCCACCTTGTCCCAGCTGGTTGTTGCTTGAGAAGTCATTTGTTGCCTTAGCTATTGTGGCGAAATCAAATATAGGCAAATCTAATTCTTCCTTTTCCTTTTCACCTGATTATCATTGAACTAGTATAAGATGGATTTTTTTTTTGTGAAAATTCATATGTATTTAAAAACAGAGGATAACAACCTCTGTGGAGCAACAAAAGGATTTTGCCCTGTTTTACACAAATCAAGTAAAACAGTTCAAAATCTTCTTACAAGTTCACTCCTCGAGTTAATAACCCAAACCAAAAAAACTCTCTCCCCCTGTACATCAAGATCACAAGAATTCACATCAACACTCATCTGTACACTTGAAATCCCAACTAGCAGGTAATAACCCAGAAAATCCCAACCCACAACCTATACATACTCACAAAGACTTAAAAAGATCCACCGACCAGCTAGTACACTTGAAATCATAAGATGGATTGACAACTGATTGTAAACATGTCAATTTTCAAATGTAAATCAAATGGCTAATATAGTCTGACATTCCAATTCATTTTTCACAGTCAAATTTGCTTTATTTTCATTTCCAAGAAAATTTTAAATCGTTCATAGATATATTTGTTAATTGACAGGAATTTGCTTACCTACTTTTCTAAGCTTTTTCATCCGAACATACAACAAAAATGCTACTATCGTCATTCCGGTGGCTATAATGACAGAGATGGTTATGATTCCTGCTTTTTTCTTTTCTTTCAGCTTTCCTTTGCGTTGAATGATATCTGAAAGATTGGATACAACTTTGAGGACATCTCCTAAATGTTTGGATAAACTTTAAACTATCTACAGCTAGTTCTGCAACAATAAATGTAAATCTATTTTGTGAAGAGTTTCAATTGGAGCTGAAAATGTAAGTTATTTTCATGCATCAGCAGCAGCACATGTCCAATATCATTGATCAGTCTAAATGCAAAAGACAGAAGGAGAATTACTTAGATCTGAAGTGGCCAGCCTGATATAAAGGTCTTGTCCACCCTCAGTGGAGTCTGAGATGTCAATTAGGTCTCCAAACCATAGCAAGCAGCCACGGCCTGCCTCTCTGATATCTAAATTTGCATAAGCTGTGCAAGAGCAATTCTTCAAACACAGTTTCTCGCATTCCTTGAGATTCATGCTCATGTCTGCCCAAGACATCGATGTATCTGGTTTTTTTAATCCTGTATGCTTGAGAAAGCTATCTCCATCATCACACGTCAATGGTGTTCTTCGAATACATCCATCTGACCAATCTACAGGATTCAAATCCTTGGAGGATGCTGATCTGCGCACAAAACCTTCCAAGCATGTGCATGGAGGAGACTTATTCGTGGTGCAAGTAGCATATGCTCCACAATAGGCATAGATTGAACACTGATCTGCTTGAAGTGTAGAGAAAACCTCCCAGTCATTTTTTCTCTCATTCCATATGGAACGTTGCATTAGACCTGATGGATTCAATAGGTACCTTGAAAAGATAGAACTGTTTCGAGTCTCATATTTGAAATAGACCTCATTCTTAGTCAAGACGAACTCATATAAATGTACTGGATTAGCTTCAAGCACTGCTTTTCCCCTAAAGTAAACACCATTCCATGGTCCTGCTTTATACAACAGTTCAGGTCCCTTCTTAAGAGCAAACTGTGGCAACCCCCGAGGATCTATCCCGAGACTATATTGGCCTGGAGCAGGATTTTCTGTGCTTTTCCAGGATGAGATATGCCTCTCAAAACCAGTGACAAAGTTTCTTCCAATCTTCATTCCTGGTAGAAAGGTATCACAAGGATAATCAAAACTCTGCCAAAGAAGGTTCTTCGGATCATTATCTTTTCTGTCTTTCACCACAAAATTTCCCGACTCCAGGAGTTGTGCAACTGGGTCCTTTGCGTTTCTTGATGTATTGGAAGACCAAACAGCGCTATTGGTGCTGTTCAGAATTGCGAGAATTCCCCTGTCACTGATACTTAGAACTCCTGCGATATCAGAAATAGAAGCTTCCCTGTTTGCTACCCATACAACAGTCCCACTTGATACTTTCTTATACCAAATTCCTAGATATCGACTCTTAGAATTCCCGGGACTGAAAAATCCCAGTTCAAAGCTTCCACCAGCTGACACAAGGGTCTCACCATCTTTGATGGATTGTCCAGGTTTAATAGTGTTTAGTGCGGAAGTTCTTGTAGTCAAGAAGAAAAGCAAACACAGAAAAAGCTTCATTAAGAAACCTTCCATTAATTTGCTAATAATGGATTGCTTTTTGTTTTTTTGCTCTCAAAAAGGTGGATTTTATATATCACTGGTAGAATAGTGTTGGGGGCCTAGCCACCCATAGTCTGGTACAAAGCCAAGACATTTGGGAGGTGGACCGCATGTCCGGAAGATACACAAAAAGTTAAATTGTTAATAGATACATTTGTTATTTGATAGTGCTTTTAGTTGGTAACTGAATTTTCTTACCTGCTTTTCTAAGCTTTTTCATCCGAACATACAACAAAATTGCTACTATCATCATTCCGATCGCTGCAATGACAGAGATGGTTATGATTCCTGCTTTTTGCTTTTCCTTCAGCTTTCCTTTGCTTAGATCAATGCTGGAGTTTGGACAGCAAACGTTAAAGAGGAATGCTGAAGTAAGGCTTGCTGCTAAGACCAAAGCAAAGTAAAAACATTAAGGGCAGCCATACTTATGATGGTTTAATGACAGATTACTCGTTTCAGTCAAAATGTCAGTTAGGCATGGTTTGACAGTGTGTTAGTTAATTTTTGTGTAATGAGGTGCATTGTAAACCTTGTATTTCATATATATATATGACCTATGAATGAAAAAAGGAATGTTAGCCTCTTATTTCTCTATCTCTCTCTGTTTTATCTTTTTAATTTCTTCTTCCTGGTTTCTGGTTGTACAATCAATGCTGCTGCATTCATCTTCACTGTGCAATGTCTGAGTCATGATCCTGCAATGCTACAAAACAACAAAGAACATAATTTTTGAGGATATACAGTGAATTATTGACATGAAAATTGACATTAAAACAGAAATGTATCCCTGGTTGTGACTATGCATTCCTAACATGAGAGATTTTTTTATATTTCAACAAATGAAGGCCTATCAGAGTATTAGTCATGGTTTAATGTATTTTCCTGAATACAAGAGACTTGATGAATTGACAATAACAAAGTGCATTTGGGTTACTCAACTGGAAATTTCTAAGTCTATTGTTGTGGACCATGGACAAACAGAAAAGATTGAAATAAGAAATGTGAAAACAGAGATAACATGGAAAAACTTGCTGCTTTGACTGTAACTTTTATGTTTCTGACTGGTAGGCATTCTTGTAATTAAATTACTAATGTCAAAGGCGGAGGCCAACCTTACCAGTTAAGTTAGAATACATCTTTGAGATTTCTAAGAATTACTTATATCCCATGTCTGTTATTTATATTTTTTATAAAAAAAAAAAAATAAAGCTTGTCAGGCTTGCATGTTTTATTGCCTCTCAAGGTTTGCTGCTGGCACCATCCACCAGCATTTAGAGACAGAAGTTCTGTTTTCTGGGTGCTAAAATAAGAGTGAAATGAACTTTCTAGTAAATAAATGGAAAACAAATATTATGCAAAAGGAAGTCTTGATTTAGGTCCTAGTCCTCCTTAGAATAGTCCCAGCTTGTGATACATGCATGCAAAATTATCAAAACACCAAAGTCATCATAAACTATTTCTGCTGAAACAATAAGGTCTTGTGCATTGCAACGTTTTGTTTTTTCCATTCACTTAGCAGATCCAGATGGGTCCCATATGCTGAAAATTATGTCTAATTTAATTGATGCAGCTTCTTGGTCATTTCCTCTAGTTAATGGAATAGAAATTCTCTGCCCCCACTTGGTGTCCTGATAGGTTCCTAGTTAATGATACCCAAGGTGGAATAGTATTGCTCAATCCCAAGGTGGAACAACTGAGGACCAAAGCAACATTGTGCAAGCCTGTGCTAATTATTTTTTTTCAATAAATTCAAGAAACTTTTTCCAACCTATTAAATGAACTTTGAAGCGTTCATGGTGTAAACTTGTATTCTTACAGCAGTTAGATAAGTGCCTTAACACATTTCTTAGATCATTACTTTCATGAACTGCATAAGTTTCCTATTATCTTGGTTTAAGTTATACAAGAAAAGGTGGGTGGATGGTGTTGAAATCTGGTGCTCTATTTTTCAGTAGCTGAGGTGGAGAAACGCGGGAAGTTCAAATGGAAGAACACTTTAGCGCCGTTTTATTTCTTTACTTTGTTTGACTTTTTACTTTAACCTTTGTCTGTTTATTGTGGTTATTTTCTTTTCCCAAATGTTAGGATTCGGGTCTCGTTTCTTTGTTTTTCTTCCAAAACTACACGTTTGGGTAGTTGAGAGAATGTCTGGTGTCAGGGAATATCTCATCATTCCCAGAGCACCTAGAAAGTGGAAATGCCAGGTGGATGTTTAGCCAGCTGGTTCCTTTTTACCTTGTTTCTCTTTCTTCAGTCATGTATGTATAGTTGGCTACTGAGTAAATGAAGTGTGGCTGTGCACATCGTTTTTGTGCTGACCCAAAATCTTCTCTTTCCTCTCCATTGATTATTCTCTCTGTTTTTCATCCCTGTCCTTTATATTTCCAGATTTTATCAAACCTTCAACAGATGGCAGATAAGGCATATTCCAAGATCAGGTAACGAAAGGGCTGATTATTATGCTAAAAGGGAGGTGGATAGAATAAATGACTTGTTATGAGTTTATCCTTGATTGTGTGGTTATGGAAGTGTGTATGGGGGAGACACCCTCATGGCGGATTCCTTCCTGTGTTTTGAAGGTCTGGTTCTATGATGCTGCTTCCTCGGGGGATAATCTATTTTACGTTGTCTGTGTTCTCTAATGCCAGAGGGAGTTTTGACCTTGTCCTGTTGTCAACTGGAAGCGGCGAAGAGTGCACGGAGATGTAAGAGGTGGAAACAGCCCTGGAGGCTATGCTTGCTTTTCTTACTTGTTCTGCACTTTGAGAGACGCTATGCTAGACATCTGGTCTGGTTTTTTAGATGTGTAATGTTTGTTCCCTCTGTTAACATGGCCTCCAGGATTAGGAAGTTTTTGTGGCAGGGGATGTATAGTTCACAGGGTATTGACTCGGCTGTGTTTTTGCAAGCCAGTTAATTGACAGTATTCTGACTGCTATATCTCAGCTGAATACAGTCCTTTTGTATGTAAAACAGTTCTTTTTGCTATGAATCAAAGTTGACTTTCGAAAAAAAAAAAAGTGATACAATATAAAATGCCAAACAACTAACAACCTCAAGGAATAGCTAGGTGTTAAACCTTAAGGTATTCATCTACTAAATATAATAACATACCAGTGAGGAGAAACTTGTATTATAGTAAACGATGCAAATGCTAGAACCCACCATAAACCAGTTAGCTAACCTGTCACAACAAGAATTCCCCTTGCTCTAGACTATGGATATGTTTACTCAAAGAACTTTACTCATGGCAAAAGGAGACAGCTAACATGGAAGGACAGAAATGAGAAAAGTCAAAAGAAAAAACCATTGTCATTAATTTTGAAATGTATGAATGTTTAGCATACACTCCTAGGTATACTCTTAGAGTTTTTATGGTATGAGGAGCTGCTAACGTGGTTCTAACACCGTTACAGTAGATCCATATGCCGAGAATGGTTCATGCTTGACTGATTTAGAATAAGCCAGTGGCAGATTTCTTTCAATGAAAAAGCCAGGCTGCTTCGGTTGAGGCAATATAGTCTGGCCGGACAACATCAGCAGCACCATTGACATGTTAGGTCTGTCTTCAGGGTGTCGCTGCACACATAATAGAGCTACATTGATGCATCTTAAAACTTCAGCCACCATATAAGAGTTACCTAATGCATTGTCAATTAGTTCTAATGGCCTCTCTTCCATCCACAATCTCCATGCCTGAAAAGTTGAAACCAGAACTGATATTATTCTTTGAAACAGAACAATAAACTGTTATAGCTTAGTCTTACATGTCCAAGAAGATTATGGTCATGTTCCGGGTGGGAAAATCCTCTGTTTCTCTTTCCTGCTACTATCTCCAGAACCAAAACCCCAAAGCTAAAGACGTCAGATTTCATTGAGAAAAGCCCATCAAAGGCATACTCAGGTGACATATAGCCGCTGTAAAAAATAATGTTAAATTAGAACTTTAAAAGTAACATGGGACAAAAGTACCAGACAAGTCTTGCTAAACATACTAGGTTCCGACCACTCTTTTAGTATTGGCCTCAGTCTGATCACTTCCAAACTTCCTAGCCAATCCGAAATCTGAAATCTTTGGGTTCATACTATTATCTAGTAAGATATTGCTTGCTTTGACATCTCTATGGATAATCCTCAATCTAGAGTCATGGTGGAGATAAAGAAGCCCTCTAGCAATTCCATCAACAATATGCATGCGGCTATGCCAGTCCAGAAATTTGCTTCTTGTTGGATCTGCAACCAACAATTGCTGTGTCTATAAGCTAAGAACTCAGGCAGAACATCAGAAAAGAAACAAAAAGAAATAACAAAAATGGGAAATGCAAGACTGGCATAAAAAGAAGTTCTGAGATAGCAGGTTCAAACCGAAAATAAAGTAGTCCAAACTTTTGTTAGGCATGTACTCATAGATTAACATCCTTTCATCTCTCCTGATGCAACAACCGAAGAGCTTTACAAGATTGCGGTGCTGAAGTTTAGCAATCAATGTTACTTCATTTTTGAACTCTTCCAGTCCTTGTCCTGAATTCTTTGAAAGTCTCTTTACTGCTATTTCTTGCCCCTCTATCAATGTACCCTTAAAATTTATAATGTGTAAAAATGTCAAGGAATAGTGAGTGAAAGACACCTTATAGGGTATTGCTTATTTACCTTGTACACAGGACCAAATCCACCTTGTCCCAGCTGGTTGTTGCTTGAGAAGTTATTTGTTGCCTTAGCTATTGTGGCGAAATCAAATACCGGCAACTCTAGTTCTTCCTTTTCCTGTTCACCTGATTATCATTGAACTAGTATAAGATGGATTGACAACTGATAGTAATACTGAGAATTTTCAAATTTAAACAAAATGGCTAATATAGTCTAACATTCCAATTTCATTTTTCACAGTCAAATTTGCTTTATTTTCATTTCCAAGAAAAAAATTAAATTGTTAATAGGTATATTTGTTATTTGATAGTGCTTTTCGTTGGTAACTGAATTCGTTTACCTGCTTTTCTAAGCTTTTTCTTCCGGGTATACAACAAAAATGAGACTATCATCATTCCTGTGGCTATAATGACAGAGATGATTATAATTCCAGCTTTTTGCTTTTCCTTCGACTTTCCTTTGCGTTGAATGTGATCTGAAAGATTTGAAGAATGATAGAAAAAGTTCTGAGTTTGAGCACATCTCCTAAATCAATTGCTGCTGAGAATGTGAATCTTTTTCATGCATCAGCAGCATCACATGTCCAAATTCATTGATCAGTCTAAATGCAAAAGACAGAAGGAATATTACTTAGATCTGAAGTGGCCAGCCTGATATAAATGTCTTGTCCACCCTCCGTGAAGTCTGAGATGTCAATTAGGTCTCCAAACCACAGCAAGCAGCCATGGCCTCCCTCTCTAATATCTAAATTTGCATAAGCTGTGCAAGAGCAATTTTTCAAACACAAATTCTCACATTCCTTGAGATTCATGCTCATGTCTGTCCAAGATATCGATGTATCTGGTATTTTTAATCCAGTCTGCTTGAGAAAGCTATCTCCATCATCACACGTCAATGGCGTCCTTCGAATACATCCATCTGACCAATCTACAGAGTTCAAATCTGTGGAGGATGCTGAACTCCGCACAAACCCTTCCAAGCATGTACATGGAGGAGACTTGTTGGTGCTGCAAGTGGCATATGCTCCACAAAAGGCATAGATTGAACACTGATCTGCTTGTGCTGTTGAGAAAACCTCCCAGTCATTTTTTCTCTCATTCAGTATGGAACCTTTTATTAGACCTGATGGATTCAATAAGTACCTCGAAAAGATGGAACTGTTTTGCATCTCATATTTGTAGTAGACCTCATTCTTATTCAAGACAAACTCATACGAATATACTGGATTAGCTTTAAGCACTGGTTTTCCTGTAAAGTAAACACCATTCCATGATCCTGCTCTAAACAATATTTCAGGTCCCTTCTTAAGAACAAACTGTGGCAACCCCCGAGGATCTATCCTGATACTATATTGGCCTGAAGCAGGATCTTCTGTGCTTCTCCTGGATGATATATACCTATCAAAACCAGTGACAAAGTCTTTTCCAATCTTCATTCCCGGTAGAAAGGTATCACAAGGATAATCAAAACTCTGCCAAAGAAGGTTCTCCGGATCATTATCATTTCTGTCTTTCACCACAAAATTTCCCGACTCCAGCAGTTGTGCAACTGATTCCTTTGCATTTCTTGATGTATTGGAAGACCAAACAGCGCTATTGATGCTATTCAGAATTGCGAGAATTCCCCTGTCACTGATACTTAGAACGCCTGAGGTATCAGAAATAGAAGCTTCCCTGTTCGCTACCCATACAACAGTCCCACTTGATACTTTCTTGTACCAAATTCCTAGATATCGACTCTTAGAATTCCCGGGACTGAAAAATCCCAGTTCAAAGCTTCCACCAGCTGACACCAGAGTTTCACCATCTTTTATGGATTGGCCTGGTGTAATAGTGTTTAGTGCAGAAGTTCTTGTAATAAAGAAAAGAAGCAAACAGAGAACAAGCCCCATTAAGAAACCTTGGATTAGTTTGCTAATAATGGACTTTGTCTATTCAAAGACAGTAATAATTGATGCAAGGAGGAGTTTTAGAAAACTAAAACGAGCTCTAGTTTCTGGTAGATCCTATCCCACGTTTGTAATGTTTTTTAAACTGCCATCAGCAGTCCTCAGTAATAAGAACTTAATTTTTGAGGATGTACAGTTGAAGTATTGACCTGACAATTGACAATAAAACAAAAATGCATCCCTGGTTGTGAATATGAATTCCTAATATGAGAAATTTTTGCATATTTCAACAAATGAAGGCCTATCAGAGTATCACCCATGGTTTTCTATGTTTTCTTGAATCCAAGAGACTCACTGAATTGACAATAACAAAGTTCATTTACGTTACTCAACTGGAAGTTTCTAAGTCTACTGGTGTGGACCAAGGACAAACAGAAAAGATTGACAAAGGAAATGTGAAAACAGAAATAACATAGAAAAAGTTGCTGCTTTGACTCTAATGTTTGTGTTTCTGACTGCTAGGCAATCTTGTATTTAAGTTACTAATGTCAGAAGCAGAGGCCACCCTTACCAAGTTGAGTTAAAACTACCAAGTTCTATCCAAATTTTTGGAAACAGGGAATACATCTTTGAGATTTCCAAGAATTACCTATATCCCATGTCTGTTATTTACGTTTTTTAGTATTAGAAGGAAAGCTTGTCAGGCTTGCATCTTTTGTTGCCTTTCAAGGTTTGCCGCTGGCACCATCAACCAGCATTTAGAGAAAGATAAGTAGTGCTTTCTGGGTGCTGAAATAAAATTGAAATGAACTCTCAATAACCATAATTTTATTTCCCAAATAATGGAATAGGAAATTGCAGAAGAAGAACTTGTTGTCTCTACAGCTTCCTAGGACAGGTACAATTTCTAGTGCATGTCTCTGTCAGATGGTAATAGAAAGTTCAAAATTGTTGATATTACACAATGAATCAAGGTTTCAAAGAACTATCTGCCCGGTTTGACTGAAGCAGATACAGCTGGCTTCCATTTGATTAAATTTTTTTCTGTTCTGTCATACATGCAAAGTTTTATTTGTCAGTGGAGCAGCTACTCAGTCATTTACCTTGAATTAAACTAAACAAAAGAAGTCACAAGGTAAACCCCATTGGCAGTAAGTCATCTTTTAAAGTCTAATCATAAAAGCTTAATTTTGTGATTTTGAATGAATGAAAGAAATTTTTAACAATTAATCAGTAAATGATCATAGGCATGATGAAGTTCCAATTCGATGGCAACATCAGGATGCTTTTAATTACGTTTGCAACCTTTAGATATTGGTAAACAACTGCATCAATTGAGTTTATGACAGACCTTGCTGTAGATTTTTCAAGTTCACAGTAGAACTTTACTGATAGCAGAAAAAGAGAAAGCAAGCACCAAGAGATAACAAAGAAATAATTTCCATTAATTGTGACACTGTCCTGTTACGATTTCTTTCTGTGATATGATAGCTTCTAGCATAGCTCTAACAAAGTAATTGTGAATTCATTTGATTGAGATTCATGCTTGCTTGATGTGGACTTGGTTGAATGCAGTTTTCTTTCAATGAAATAGCCAGGCTGATTTGGTTGAGGCAAGGTACTGTCACCAGCCAACATAGACAGCACAGATGACATGTTTGTTCTGTCATCTGGGTGCTGTTGCACACATAAGAGAGCTACATTGATGCATCTTAACACTTCAGCTATAATGTAAGAATCGCCTAGAGCAGTGTCTATGGTTTCCACAGTCCTTTCTTCCTTCCACAGTCTCCATACCTGAGAATTGGAAAATCAGACAATTTGTTTACTTGAAATAGCAGTTTGATATTGTGTCATTTAGGCTTACATGTCCAAGAAGATTACGGTCAGGTTCTGAGTAGCCCCTTCTTTTCTTCCCTGTTATTTTCTCCAGGATCAGAACTCCAAAACTGAAGACATCAGATTTCATCAAAAAACGTCCATGAAAGGCATACTCTGGAGACATATATCCACTGGGAATATTTAAAAAAAAATAAACCGTGAACCTTGAAAGCGCCTTTCAAAAAAAAAAAAAAACCTTGAAAGCAGCATGAAGAAAATTACTGATAAAGTTTAGTAATACATACTATGTTCCAACCACTCTTCTTGTCTTGTCCTCAGTCTGATCTCCACCAAATATCCTAGCCAAGCCAAAGTCCGATATCTTCGGATTTATACTATTATCTAGTAAATTATTGCTGGCTTTGAGATCCCCGTGAATTATCCTTAGTCTAGAGTCATGATGAAGATAAAGAAGCCCTCAGTGCAATTCCATCAACAATGTGCGTGCGCCTATGCCAGTCCAATAATTTGCCTCTAGTTTTGTCTGCAATGAAGCTTAAAACTCAGGTTGTGCTTCATTGAATCTCAGATTAAAAAGTTAGAAACAAAGATGTATATGTTAAGATTTCCACGAAGAGGGAGAACAGCAGAAATGTGCTATGATTAGAGAGTTCTAACCAAAAATAAATCAGTCCAAACTTTTGTTGGGCATGTATATTCATATATTAACATTCTTTCATCTCCCTTAATGCAACAACCAAGGAGCTTTACTAGATTGCGGTGTTGAAGCTTGGCAATCACTGTAACTTCGTTTTTGACCTGTTCAAAGCCTTGTCCAGAATTCCTTGAAAGTCTTTTCGCAGCTATTTCTTGCCTTTCTATCAACATACCCTTGAATTCATAAGGCACAAAATGTTAAGACACATTGAGAGGAAGATAACTGACTGCATACTGATTCATTACCTTGAACACATGACCAAAGCCACCTTCTCCCAGCTTATTGTTGCTTGAGAAGTTATTTGTTGCATTAGCTATAGTTGAAAAGTCAAGTACAGGCAACTCCATCTTTTCCTGATCTCTATCTTTTCATTCCAGAAATAGATAAGATCCATTGGCTACTTATCTTGATATTAACAGCCTTATTATCAAAATTAACCAGCACGTGAAACTTGACATGTCTGATTCATTTTTAACATTTATGAAGGCTTTATTTTGGTTTTTATACAACTAACTAGTTCGGTAATTAAGTTTGTTTACCGTCCTTCTTGAGCTTTTTCCTTCGTATGTGCAATGCAAGTACCAGTATCATAATTCCTGCAGCTACTATGATGGATATGGCAATTTCTAATGCTTTCTGCTTTTGCTTCAACTTCATCTTTCTTTGAATGTGATCTGCAGTTTTGGAAGAAGATTCATCAAATAAGGTTTGATCATTTAGCAATATATCCTAAATTAGTCCATAAAGTGAAAAAAAGAAAAACTGAAAGCAATAAAAGGAAGAAAAGAGAGGTAATAAGAAAAATCCAAGGTGTTACTGATTATGAAGTAGCAAGGAGAAAACCCCATATCACCAAGTCCAAGTTGTTTTCATTTACTGCTACTGAAGCCAAATTATTTTCACAAACAGAGAAAAATGTTGCAGAAAGGAATGGTAAAGAACGGCTACCTAGCTCAGAAGTAGCCAGCCGAATATAGAGGTCTAGTCCATCCTTACTGAGTTCTGTCATGTTAATCAGTTCACCAAACCAGAGCAAGCAGCCAGTTCCTTCTTTTGGATCTAAATATGCATATGCTGTGCAAGAGCAGTTTCTTGAACACAATTCCTGACAGTCCTCCAGACACATGGTGTTGTTAGCCCAAGCATGTGAAGTATCTGGAAATTTCAACAAAGTCTGCTTGAGAAAGCCATCTCCACCATCACAAACCAATGGTGTCCTTCTAAGACATCCCTCAGACCAATCTCCCGTATTCCAATCACCAAATGCTGGGGATTTGGGTACGAATCCTTCCCGGCATGCACATGGAGGAGACCTGTTGGTGCTGCAGGTAGCATATGCGCCACATAGAGCATAAGCAGCATACTGATCTGCCTGAGGTGTAAAGAAATCAGCCAATCATGGTTCCTTTCGTTCCATATGAACCGTTGCATGAGACCTGACGGGTTCATTGCATACCTTAATAGAACGGAATTGTTTTGGAGCTCATATTTGAAGTATGTCTCCTTCTTGTTCAAGACCAACTCATATGAACATAAAGTACTTGGTTTAAGATTAGGCCTCCGGCTTAGGAAATAATGACCATTCCTGACCACTATTGTGGGAGTCCACGGGGATCTATCCTCAAAGAATATTCGCCTTGAGCTGGATCATCTATGCTTTTCCAGGATGATATATATATCTCAAAACCAGTGTCAAATTTTCTTCCAAGCTTCATTCCTGGTAAAAAATTATCACAAGGATAATCAAAACTTTGCCACATAAGGTTCTCCAGGTTACTCTCATTTCCGTCTTTCACTACAAAATTCCCTGGCTCCAATAGCTGAGCAACTGGGTTGTGTGCTGTTCTTGACGTATTGGAAGACCAAACAATGCTTTCTGTGCTATTCTGAAGAGCCAGAATTCCTTGGTCACTGAAACTTAGAACTCCTGAGAATCAGAAATAGGAGCTTCTTTGTTGGCTACCCATACAACAGTAGTAGTAGATACTTCGTACCATACTCCTAAATATCGGCTTTTTGATTTTTCTGGGCTGAAAAATCCCAATTCAAAGCTCCCATTAGCTGAGACAAGAGTTTCACCATCTTTTATAGATTTTCCAGGAGTAATGGTGTCTAATGTAGAGGCTCTTATAGCAAAGAAAAGAAACAAGCGCAGGAAAAGTTCCATTGAAAAGCCTTCTATTTCTCAATTTCTAGTCTTGCATCTCGTTTTCAAATTGATGACGGTTATGCATAATGCAGGGAGGAAAGTAGAGTGAGCCAAATGGAATCACCCTTAAGTCTTTGACGTGCCCTTCGGCATGGAAAAGTGCTAAAGGCAGTATATAGCTTAGTCCCTAAAATTCATGAATGATGGCATAAGTGAACCACAAAGGTTGAAAATTCATTTAGCACCCACCCCCTCAATGTTTCATTGAACTTTCAAATTTCCTGAGACGATACTGTAAACAAAAATGAAAAAAGAATCATGACTTTTCAATATGCCTGAATGCGTTTAACAGTGACTTGATAATATTTAACAATTCTTTGCATCACTTAGGTGGAACTATATAAGATCTTTGATTTTCCATTTTTGCTCAGGATGTTAATTATGTCTCAATCTCAAGGATGGAGATCATAAACAACTGTGACAAAGTTGAAAAGCAGTTCAACAGATAAGCAAACAACAAATGTTAAAGTCAAATTTTATGAAAGAATGACTCTGATGGGCAGCAGCCTATCTTGACCTCTAAAACAGGGTAAAAAAAAACAAAAAACTAATTTCACTGACTCTTCTATTCAGGATTAAAGTGTTGAATTTTTAAAAGAAACTAAACCTTTGTAAGGATGAAAATCAATGGAAGAGGAAAATACAGTGACGAAGGAAAGGGATATTTCTCTCTCACACAAGCATAATCAACACAAATACAAGAGAAACAAACTAGAGGACCCTACACACCTGTCTGGTGTATTTGCGGACAAAAGAAGATAGGCCGCGTGGCCATTACAATAAATGAGGCAAACCACCTGCTAAACAAAAGGAATAAAATAGCAAAATAAAAAGAAACACGTGTGTCACGCACTGAAGGTAGAAACCCAAGAGGAGAGTTACACATCATGAAGTTACACGTTGAGGGAGAAAAATAAGAGAAAAGCAGGGGTGGAGCCTCCTTATGGGATGGGGAAGGGGGCCACGGCCCCTCTCAAAATTTTAAAATTTTTTTTAAATTTTTTTAATAACCCTTTCAAAATAATTTTTTATTTAATAATTAATACAAATGAAGAACAATAAAATAATTTTATATGTTTGACTCAATTTTAAAGTTTTTTTAATTTATATTGTTATTATTTTATTATTTATTTATTTTTATTCTATTTACTCATATGTTTTAAATCTTTATAAATTTTGTTTATAAATTTCTATAAACCATCAATTATATTCTTTTTTTATTATATCATTTGCAAATTTTATCTTCTACTTGTCATGTTTTTTTTTTGTTATGTAGTGTTTAATTTTTATGATTTTAATCTTTAAAAATAAATTAATTATTATGTAATTCTCAAATATAAGTTGCACTGTTGTTTAGAATTTCATCAGCATATCATTTTTAATTGAGAATAACTAATGTATTCTAATATGTATGTTGCAAACTTTAAGTAATAAGGATATACATATAAATTAATAGAATGAAATAATTATACTTCTTTCAATACAACTTTATTTGTTATATATATTTTTAATGGCTCTCAAAATAATTTTTTATTTAATAATTAGTTTTATTATTCAAACAGTTTGACAAAATTAGAGTAATTATTGTTAGCATATTGCTAGTTAAGCCCAACAAATAAATTCTAAACTAATATGTTAAGCCTATCAAATTTAAAAATAAAATAAAATGAGTCCACTAATTCACACTCATTAAGTTTTAATATAAATTTAAGTCTATTATAAAATATAATATCTTAACAGTCTAACCTAATAGCCTATCATATTATATTATATCTCAACAGGTTAACTTAATAACTCAATATGTTAATTAGCAATTTAAGAAGCAAATAGAAAATAAGAGAAAAGCTAGAACACACAAAATAAAGAAGCAATTCATTTGAGTTTGAAAAATTATTTTTTCTTCCACTCTTACACACAAAAAGGAGATAGACTTCTTTTATGGTTTCATTCGGTCATATATATATATTTAAATGACATCATTATTGTTGTTAATGTGCATTTTTTTAGTATGTCCAATGTCTTTTGAATTTTATTTAATCTTTTAGATGAGTGATAATTAAATTATATATAAAATTTTCTTTAACTATTTAATATCTCTTTCTATTAGGCCCTCTTTTTAAAATACTCTAACTCTGCCCCTAGAGAGGAGTTACACGCTGAGACCATAACAAACTACACACCATGACTCCAACAAGCTACATCTCAAGACTATGAGATGTTACATGCCATGGTTACAACAAGCTTCCATCTTCAATGCACGTTCTGGAAACTTCAATTGCAAAGTCTCAGTTTAGCTCTCAGATTTTCGAATTTGTCTTTATCAAGCCCTTTGGTGAAAATATTTGCTAGCTGTTCATTTGTACTCAATAGATAACAAATATGTCGCCATTTTTAACTACCTCCCTAATAGCATGATATTTAATTCTGATGTGCTTAGTCCTCTCATGATCTACTGGATTTTTAACCATAGCAATGACAAACTTGTTGTCAATCTAAAGTGTAATAGGTTCATCACAGTTAAACTTCAGATCTTAAAGAATCTTGCTCAACCAAATTGCCTGGTTTACAGCTGAAGCAACAGCAACATATTCTGTTTCTGTAGATGATTGAGCTATAATTTTCTGTTTCTTAGAATTCCAAGAAAAATGACACTTCCAAAAGAAAAACAGCACCCACTAGTACTCTTAGAGTCCTCCAAACTTCCACCCCAATCATTATCATAGTAGCCTTGAAGCTTCTATTTTTCAACTTTACAAAACTTCAGTCCATAGCTCAGGATTCCTTTAACATACATGAGTGTCCTTTTAGTAATAGCTAAGTGAATCTTTAAAGGTTTGTGCATGAATCTAGAGAATAAGCTAGTGGCATACATAATATTGGGCCTTATAGCAGAGAGATATAGAAAACTCCCTATTAACCTTCTATAAAAAGTTTCATCAATCTCGACACCTCTATCATCCCTACTCAACTTGTTGCCATAAGCTAAAGGAGTTGCTATAACATTGCAACTCTCCATTCTAAATTTCTTCAACAAATCAAAAGCATACTTCTTTTGATGTAATAGAATAAAATCAGAACCTTGGTGAACTTACATACCAAGAAAATAAGACATTTTCCCTAAATCACTCATCTCAAATTTAGTTTGCATTTTTGCTATAAATTAATCCACAAAATCACCTTTAGGTCCTATGATAAACATGTCATCTACATAAGGAGATATAATTAGCTGAATATAGTTACTTGCACTTTTCACATATAGTGTATACTCATTGACACTTCTTGTGAACCCTTGGCTCTACAAGTAGCTGTCCATTCTTTCATACCAAGCCCATGGGGCTTGTTTAAGTCCATACAGTGCTTTAGTGAGTATGCAAACCTAGTCTTTCGTCCCTAGTTCAACAAAGCTTTCTGGTTGTTCTACATATATGTCTTCAACAATAGTTCCATTCAGAAAAGCTGATTTTATGTCTAAATGCCAGATCAACCACCCTTCCTTTACTACAAGAGCTAATAAGAGTCCAATTGTGTCGTGTCTTGCCTTAGGGGCAAAGTTTCAAGATAATCAACGCCATATACTTGTGAAAACACCTTTACAACAAGTTTGGCCAATAATTTATTAATAGTACCATCAAAGTTAAGTTTAGTTCTAAAGGCCTACTTAACTCTTATGATTTTTTTGATTTTCAGGTTTGTCAACCAAATGGTAGGTTTTGTTCTTCTTAATCTTCATCATTTCAATCTTCATTGCTTGTTTCCAGTGGTCATCTGAAGTAACTTCAAAAGAACAACTTGGTTTAGTGATTAAAAAGTGACATCTCTCATAAATATCTTGTAGAGATTTAGTTCCTCTGATAGGGGCTTTATCCACATTCTGATTAGACTCATATCTGACTCATAATCTACAAAAGTATCAGTAACAATACCTTTATCACAATTGCTTTCAATTTTATTTGTTCCTAATTCCACTTGGTTGTTTCATCTAACCTAACATTTCTTCTAACAAAAACCTTTCTAATCTTTACATCAAGTAGTTTATATCCCTTGGACACTTCATTATACCTAAGATGAATTGCTATAAGGGACCTCTCGTCAAGTTTGCTTCTCTTTGCATTAGGAATTTGGGCATAACAAATGCACCCAAACACCTAAAGATGATTTACTGAAGGTTTGACATTAAACCATGCTTCATATGGGGTTTTGTTTGGAAGAGCTCTGGTTTGTGCTAGGTTCAGTAGATAGTTGGTAGTATTAGCAGCTTCTACCCACAAATTCTTTTGTAGACTCATTTCAAATAGTAAACATCAAGCCATTTCCATCACTGATTTATTCTTTCTCTCTAAAATTCCATTTTTGCTGAAGGCTATAAGTCACAATAAGTTGATGCATAATCCCAAACTTACTAAGGTTATTTTTCAAACTCTGTAGTAGTGTACTCAGTGCCATTATCACTTCTAAGCTTTTTAATAGTTAAGCTAGTTTGGTTCTCAACCAAAGCTTTGAACTTGAAAAAGACATTCAAAGCTTCAGATTTCATTTTTAGAAATAAATCTAGCTAATCTTAGTCAAATAAACAATAAACAGTATATTGAATTTGTTTCCATGCAAGGACAAAGTCTTCATAGGGCCTCCTATATCTGTATGCACTAACTCAAGCTTTGTAGTTACTTTCCAAGTCCTAATTTTAGGGAATGCAATTTTACTTTGTTTCCCAAACTGACAAGTACTCCAAACTTTATCAGAACTAGTAATTTTAGAGAGACCATCAAAAAAGTTGTGCAAAGTGATCTGTTTCAGAGAAGTTTGATTTACATGACCATACCTCTTATGCCAAAGATCACTTTCAACTGAAACACACTTATAAGTTATATGCCCAACCTTATCCACTTCAAAAGAAAACATCTATTCCACATACTCACTGTAAATGATTCATTACCATCAGAGTCTATAACAGTGTAGGATTTATCCTTAAAAACAAGTATATAATTGTCATTAGCCAATTAACCTACACTCAAAAGGTTTTAGCTAACATATGGAGCAAAGTAAACATGATAAATTAACTTCATACTTGTAGGAGTTTAGACACCAACAGTTCTTACTCCAAAGATTAGTAAAAAATCTCCATTTGCAATCTCTATTTTTGTTTTGAAACTGGAATCCCGATTTATAAAGTTTTCTTTGCATCCAGTAAGGTGGTTTGAGCAACCACTATGAAGAAGCCATATTTCATTTCCACTGGTTTTGTTTGCACTCTTTGCCATGAAAAAACCTTTCATTGACTTAATGATGCTCTTTTGCCACAGCAACTTTCTCTTCCACATTTTTTCCTTTGTTTTTACAAACCTTCTCTATATGACCTTGCTGGTTACAGGCTCTACATTTTACATTTGGCCTATACGAATGGAATTTCTTAGTATGATTAGTCTTTTTGCAATATGAGTAAGGTGGAAAAGTTCCTTTTTGATTTCCTTACTTCTTCTCACTAGTTTTCTTTCCCTTATCCTTTCTTTCATTACCAAACTTCCTATTGTTCCCACTACTATGTCATTTATCTGTACTTTTGGCCATCAAGGCACCCTCAATAGAACTATTTTGCCTCATTGCTCTTTTCTGTTCTTGAGCCTGTAAAGCATTCATAAACTCATTCATTGAAAGAAACCTAAGTCTTTAGAATATTCCAAATATGAGATTTTGGATTTATATTTCTTTGGAAGACTCATTATGATCTTGTTTACTATTCTTTTTTTAAAAAAAATCTTCACATAACAGCCTTAAACAATTCACAATCTTGTTAACCTTGTCTGAGTAATCCTAAACCATTTCATCATCACCCATTTTTAGGATCTTAAACTTTCTCTAGAGGTTCAAAGCCTGAAGTTGTCTAGTCCTATCATTCCCAAAAAATTCTAATTTTATCTTATCGCACACTTCCTTAGGTGATTTGCAACTCATGAATCTTGTAAATATAAAATCTAAAATTGCAAAATGAAGAACTAATAAAGCTTTATACCTTTTTGCCACCTCTTTGTTATGCTGTTTCAACTGAGCAATAGTCGAATTGGCAAACTCTCAAAATAAAGGGATCACCACCAGCTTCAACGATCTCCTACAAGTCATAGGCCGTTAAATAAGCCTCCATCTTAATCACCCAAATTTGATGATTTTACCCTGAAAAAATCAGAAGAGCAGTAACACTCAAGTTTAAAGAAACCATTAGAGTAGAAACTAAACCAAAGAGCTTGAAAACAGCAAAAATAGGAAAGAACAAATACTCAAAAAAACTTTCCCCTAGAGTCCCTTAAGACCATTTCAAAGCTCTAATACTATGTTGAATTTTTAAAAGAAACTAAAACTTTATAAAGATTCAAAAATAGTGAACAGATGAAAGTAAATGGAAGAGGAAAACATAGTGAACAAGGAAAGAATATTTTTCTCTCACACAAGCATAACGACAAACAACTAGGTTTAAATACCATCACAAATACAAAGGAAATAAACTAGGTGACCTTACACATCTGTTTGGTATATTTGCAAACAAAAGAAAATAGGTCACGTGGTCATTACAATAAACGAGGCAAACCAACTACTAAACAAAGGAATAAAATAGCAAAATAAAAAGAAACACATGTGTTACATGTAGAAGGCAAAACTCAAGAGAAGGGTTACACACCATGAAGTTACGTGCCGGGGGAGAAACACAAGAGAGGATTTACATGTTTGAGACTATAACAAACTACACATCATGACTCCAACAAGCTGCACGCCAAAACTGCTGGAAGCTACATGCCAAGACTGTAAGATGTTACATGCCATGGTTGCAACAAGCTTCTATCTTCAACAATTTTAGTATAGATATGCACAAGGCTTGTTTATGCACCAACCAAAACCATTAGAAATTGCAGCCTACTTTCATTAGTAAGCAATTTAATTTACTTAAGCATGTCATAGCTCATGAAATGTGGGGTAGAATTTTTTTCATCCAATGGAATATGCATGATGGCTACGTGGTTTCAAAGTTCAAGCTTGATGATGTGACCACATTATCTATTCCACTTCAATTGTCACATGGTTATTGTTGTTCAATTTTCTCCCACACAAGTATATGTATCGAAAAGATAATATAATGATGAGTAGAGTATCGTTCCCATAGAGAATTGTTTTACTAAAATTGACACACCCTAATCTTATATAAATAATTAAGATTATAATTACAACTAATAAACTAAAAATAAATTAATCTAAAATCTATTAGTAAATTTACTTTATTAAATCTTAGTGATTACCAGACCTAAAATTATAATGTCCCTCAATACTTTATTTGATTGTTATCTTTCTCTCTTAACTCAGTTTAACGGATTAAGTTGTTAGTCTAGAGTCCTAAATTATTTATAAATCTCTGTTGAGCTTCTTATAAAAATATATTTCCCAATTAGCTTACTATATGTCTATGCAAATTAAATTGAAGAAAGATTTATTAAGTTCGTACTTTAATCTTAGGTATGTATGGCTTATAAGTGTATATCTATCCTATATGCAAATCAAATTACCTAATCAACTAAGTGCATTTAATCATATGCTATTCTATTTAAGGTCTACCTAAATCTCCTTCATCAAAGTTTAACCTAGATTTCCAATTCAATCTAATTGGTAGTCAATCAACTAGAAGCATTAATAACAAAATAGAATAAACAACTAAAATCCATCAAACATAAGCAAAAGAGAGATAAATGAATCAGACTACGTATTGAGTTTAATCATAATCTTAGATAAACAATTTAGTTCCTCATTAAGTCATACATCATCATCAAATAAAGTTTAATCATTAAAAACAAAACCAAGAAAGTAAGAGAATAACAAAAAGATAGAAAAACCCAATAATTGTAATCTTGATCTCCAAATCTCCTTGAATCTTTCAAATTTTTTCAGCTTCAATGATTTTGCAGCTTGATTCTTAGCTTTCAATCCAATGTTTCGTTCTCTTTTGAAAGTCCTTCGAAAGATTGTTTTTATAGTGCTTTGAAGTTAAGTAAAATTAGGTGAAGAAAGAATTCAATTCCAACTAGAATTTCCTCATCAGACTACGTGAGCTGCGACCTCAACCAATTAATTAGTAGAAATCGTAATTGCTCTAGGACTGTTGCAATACTTCAACTTTAACAAGATATTTAACCACTTTCCCAACCAAACTGGGTGAAGTCGTTAAGTTGTAGCTTTTTCTCTTAGCTTTCCTGTAACGACCCCTCCTCGGTCGCTACCGGCATCCGAGACCTCCGAAAGATCCAGCCAAGTCCCGAACAAACCTGAAAGAAATTTCTCAATAACTCATTGTACACTTTACCAAACAGTATTAATGTTTGAACCATATATATTTATAACATGAATTCAAAAATAAGCATATCTATTAAATTTTGACTTTAAGTCATGACATCACAATTAAATACATTGAGTTCAAAAATCTCAAATTTTCATTTATATCAAAACTAATATTTGTTTACATAGTAAAACCAGAGTACTACAACTCAACGACTCGGGATAAAATGCTATGAGATGCCTTTACCTATTTGCGATTGACCGAAAGCGTCGATGATTACATGTTAAGCCGATCCTTGTCTGCAAAAGGGAAAAAATAAGGGTGTGAGTCTCACAGACTCAGTGATCATCAACTCCGTGAGTAGAGTGTAGGATGGAAACATGCAAATAGCATATCAGTTGATATTAAAAATGCAGGATTATAAAAACAATTTATGTCAAACATACATTTGTGCCTTATATGAAAAACAGAGAATTTCTTATGCATTGTAATCATTTCAAGTGGTAAATCAACCAAGTAGATAAAAGTTTCCCCTCAGAAACAAATTAATAACCTTTTTCAAGACAATCATTTGAAATATTGTTTTAAAACAAGTATGCATAAAAGGATTTCTACCATCGAAATCAATTGACATTTTACTCAAATCAATTTAATAAATTCGGGCAAGCTCCTATGAAATTGAATGTTATTTAAACTTATACATAAATCACAAATCGCCTCATACACGATGAGTCAAAATTCATTTCACCGTAAAAATAAGGGAGCTGCGAAAAAACCGTTTAATTTCGTTTTCACCATACAAAGAAATATGAGTTTGAAAACCCAGAGATGCCACTCTCGAGTAGGGAATGAAAATAAACTCATGGTCCCACTACCACGTAATAACATCCAGGAGCATCCCTTCCACCGAATTCCCATATGCCATGGCGATCTCATCGATGTTGGCCGACATTGGAGATATCAAGCGATCGCAACCGCTTAAATCACTAGTGGCCTAGCCACGCATACATATATCACAAGCTATGGCCCTTGCCACGCCCAACCCCTGTCGATGACCCGAAGGTTCTCTAGCTAGAGCTCACTCATGCACGAGAGTCACACTTAACCAAAGTGACAGCCGGCATACTCTTGAATCTCTTGGTTTAGTAAAACTGTTTAAAAATCCAAATCAGGTTTTCAAAGAATCTTTTCAAATCATTTTCGAAATACCGATTGCCGTATCAAGATAAAACTCTCTTTTCATAAAACTGTATACAATAAACTTTTGCATGCAATTCTCATTTCAAAATGGCATGGTGAATATGTAATTAAATTTTATGAATGCACACCACACAAATATAAGGCACATTTTTCTTTGATGTAAATCATCTTGAAAGGCACACTTTATGCATAAGTATGCATATATATATTCAAAACATATTTAAAAACTATAACAATCATAAATTTTCTTAGAATTCTACCAACTCATACTGTTTACAATTTTTGCATGTAAAATAAATCATACATAAATATATATATAGTTACGAAAATTTTTAAAATTGACACCCCTACTCATTTCTAAATAGCGAGATATTACATCGCTATTTTTACTTGTCAATGGCTCGTTATTTCATCTGACACTCCGACACAACTCACTTCCTTTACCTTTGTATTTTCTTTTCTTCCTTGTTTTTCTCTTTTTTTTTTTTGCTCTTTTGGGCCTACCCTTCCTTATTTCCGTTGGGCCTCTTTCCTTGTTGCTATTGGACCCTTATCATGGGCTCTTTCCACTTTTCCTTATTGGGCTATGCCAACTCTTCTTTTTTTTTTTTTCATTTCATTTATTCATCATTTTATTTTATTTCTTTTTTTTCTTCTCTCTCTTTTTCTAACTGGTCGGCCTTTCCCTCCTCCTCACTTGCACCGCCCGATTAGCCTTTTCTCTCTCAAAATTAGCTTCACAACCTCTCCTACCTCCCTCAAAAATCGACAGCACAAAGCCCTCTTTGTTCTTCACAATCCGACAGCACACAACCTCTCTTTCTCACCCTCCTACCGCCATTTTTCTGCTCTCTCACCAGCACTCTTTCCCCCTTTTCTTTGCCTCATAAATGGCACTCTCTAGCTGCCATTTTCTGCTCTCTCTCACCAGCACTCTTTCTCTCCTTTTCTTGGTCCTTCTTCAACCGACCTTATCCCTCTTTTTACTCTTAAAATGTCAGTCCTTCTTGGGAGGAGAAAGACAATAATTTTATTTGACATTAATTTCACATGTGAGAGACAAGTTGGACAAGTCAATGTACTTGTCAACTATTTCTTCTCTTTCTCCACTTTGGCTGGCTTAATCCTTTATCCATCCATTTTTTTATTTATTTATTGACTTTTCTTGCACTTTCCTTCAAGTATTGATTAATGGCCATTTATCCTAATTATGCCGTTCATTTATTCTTCTTTATCTTTCTCATTTATTTATTATTTTATTTTTATACCCTTTACACCATTTTTACTTTATGTTTTATTTATTATTTCATAGTCTCATCCAAACCACATTTACTCTATTTTATTCTTTCAACATTTTATCACCATTGCCTCAATCAAAGTTTATACAACTAGTTTTAATTTTTATTCTTTATTCACTATAACTTTCATCCTTATAATTTGATCCTTTCAACATTTATTAAATTTCAATTTCCTTATATCTTTCTTCCTTCATGCGTATTCAATAAAAATATTGAAGTTGTACTTCAACACAGTATTATCACAATATTTAAATATTTATTTACCACGTTAGTTCGATTTAATAAAATCATGAGGTACAATTATCGTAATTTTACTCTAAAATTTTTCTTTACTTTTTTTCCTCCACTTAAATTAATCATATTCCCTTCTTCCAGACTAATTTTCGTGATTAATAAAATATTAATATTTTAATATTATTTTATTTATAAAATAATATTTTATTCTAAGATATTTTCTTCACTTGTAACCACTCTTCGAAACTTAAATTTGCATTAGTGACCCTTCGTCCTATTGAGATGGTTACCTTGACTACTATATGAGGTTACGTGGTGTTACATTTTCAATAGTTTAAGAATCATCTCATTTGAAGTTTTGTAAAGAGATTTTATATCAAAATACCGAAATATATGCAATGACAGTCTACACCTTCAAATTGCTTTCCTTTTTCCATTAAATTTTTTTTTATTAAACACCTACAAAAACACAATAAATCAATAACAACCTATCTTAATCACATTAACACTAAATTTTTTTTATTAGTCATATCACTTTTATTTATTTTAGTACTCTTTGATTATGACTTTTAGGTTTTTTAACCTTTCAAATTCTAAGTGATGATTATTGGAGTTCACGTTAAAAAGCCAATGAGATGTAAAAATATGTCTTGCTACATTGCACCTTCAATTAAAACATATATTTGACTCATTCATCTGTATCTTTAGCTTTTTCCAGCATAACTTATCTACAATTCTGCTATTTAATATGATGCAATTATGCATGAAATCATTCGAAGGCAAACTTGTGAAGCGTATGTTTGCACCAGGGCAATAATTCACAGAGTTCTTCCATCTGATTGGTTATATATGTATCATGGAAACCATGATCATGATCACAAGTCCATAAGACATATCAAGATCAGCATAGTAGGTTTGTGAATGTGACGAAAGATTACTAAAGTAAGAAAGCAAATTTCAGGACTCTCTCGTAGCTTTGCATTTCATGAGAAAAGTCTCTCAATACTAATTCTATCTATCGTGCCTTTACCAATGTAGAGGTAATTTCATTTACTGAATATGATGAAGATTCTATCCCAAGAGGATTCCTTACTGTGTAGAAACCAGGTTGCTTTGGCTGAGGCAATGAATTATCACTCCCCAACATCAGAACCACAGAAGCCATGTTCGGCCTGTCTTCTGGTAGTTGTTGAACACACAGCAGTCCTACATGAATACACCTCAACACTTCAGATACAGCACAATTGTTCAGCAAAAATTCATCGATTAGGTCCAGTGGTCTCTCATTCATCCACAATCTCCATGCCTGTAAAATACCAAGAAGATTTCAGCTGCCAGCAATTCAAGTCCTTGACCACTCAAAAGAGTACCAAAATCATTAGAAAATTCTCTCTCCTTGCAACATAAACACCACCTTTTAGCATCAAATGAGAAATGAAACTAGTCAGCTACTTGAACATTATAATGGTTCTTTAGAGATAATGCAAAAAGAGAACATCCTTATCTTTATGCTTACGTGTCCGAGTAGGTTAAGATAGTGATCTGAGTGATGAAATCCTCTATTTCTCTTCCCACACAAAATTTCCAGTAACAAAACACCAAAGCTAAAGACATCTGATTTTGCTGAAAAGAGTCCATCAATAGCGTACTCAGGTGACATGTAGCCACTGCAAAAAAACCATTGCAGAAAAGTGTGAACTGTTAAAGTTTAAATACAAATGAAGTAAATCATATGCAGGTTTAGGTACACATACTATGTTCCGACAACTCTATTTGTATTTGCGACACTTTGATCTCCTCCAAATGTTTTAGCCATACCAAAATCTGAAATTTTGGGATTCATGGCTTTATCTAGCAAAACATTGCTAGCTTTCAAATCTCTATGGATAATTCTCAGTCTGGAGTCTTGATGAAGATAAAGAAGCCCGCGAGCAATCCCACAAATGATGTGAAAGCGCATATGCCAATTTAGCATTGTGATGCTATTTCTGTCTATCAATTTCATATTGAAGTTAGTAAAATCCTATGGGAAATAAAAGAAAAGGAAAGGAACAAGAAGGGGTCGCTTGGAGAGGAATGTCTTGGATAGAGAACAGGTCATACCAAATATAAAGTAATCCAAGCTTTTGTTGGGCATGTACTCATAGATCAGCAGCCTCTCATCTCCTTGAATACAGCAACCAAGAAGCTTCACAAGATTTCTGTGCTGAAGTCGTGCAATCAAGCTAACTTCATTCTTGAATTCTGTCAGTCCTTGGCCAGAGTTTCCCGAGAGTCTTTTCACTGCTATATCTTGTCCATCTCTCAAAGTACCCTGGAAATCATTCAATAAGAAAAGGTTAGATCATCGTCTGTGGGACTGTATCTACTATTGGCATATATTTATATTACCTTGTATACAGGTCCAAAACCTCCTTCTCCAAGCTTGTTCTTGCTTGAAAAGTTGTCAGTAGCTATTGCTATAGTATCGAAATCATATTTTGGTAATTCAATGTCGTTATTTGCATCTTCATCCTTCCTTTCTTCAATTTCTGTTGACACTGAAATGATATGAAACAGATCAGGCATCACTCACAGTTACTCTTTCCAGTCAAGTAATGTTTAAATCTGAATATTTTGCTAGAAGATCAACTTCTATACTTAAAAGGAATTAGCGAATGCTATTCTACTATCAGTTTATATTACCTTGGATTTGATGTTTCTTCTTCCAGATAAAAAATAGTGCTCCTGTTATCAGACTTCCAATGACAACTATGGACGAAATTTCTATGATCCTTAGTTTCTTCCCATCCGTATGCCTCTGCTTCCCAATCTGATCTGGAAAATCCAGCACCATGTCAGTGAAATATGTTATGGCTATTCAAAACAAAAAAAATAGCAAGTTGACAGCAACTACTACTGGTTACCAATAAACCATTTTGTTGCTATACAGTTAAAGAAAATCTAATTAAAGGATTGGCACCATCACTGGTTTACATCGTATTATTGCAAAACAAAATATTTTCCTTTGTCACAGCAAGAGTCACTAGTATTGCTAAAATGTCCTTGCAGTGCTGGTTTTATTAGCAGAACAGAAACCTCTCTCTATTATTGCATGAAGAAACAAAAAATAAAAGGTAAAATACTCTCATCATCCTGAATTTTAATGATAATTCTACGACATTCCATTAGTTTTTGAAATGAACAATGAGATTCAAAAGTATAACACAGTTAATAGAAAATAAAAAAGAATTAAAATGCCCTTTCTTCTTTCTCCCTTATCTTTTTTCTCAAACAATGTGACTGGACGGCGATGCTCCTATTCGCCGGCTGACCATCCCACTAATTGGTGCTCCCTCCCTTGGAGCACTAGATGTGCTCCCCTCTTGGGGAGTAGAGAATTTTTTATTTTACAAAATAAGAAAAAAATATAAAAATTATAATTTATATAGGATAATTTTTTAAAATTAATGAAAAGAAAAATTATCTTTTTAATATTGTCACGCCATCAATTTAAGAAAAATATTAACAGTTGACTAATGAATTGACTTTGTATTTAACGAAAGATATTCTTTTGGAACTAACTATCTATTTTAAAAACTAATGAACTTGTGTCGAATTATAGTTAAAAGTTGAAGGATGACAGTATTTTATCCAAAAATAAATTGTTACATACAACTATATTGCATAAGTTATTGCCAGAATTAAGTACCAAATAAAGTGTAATTTCAAATATAAGGACCATGATTATGAAGGGAAAAGAAATGCCGAAAGATTAACGACTATGATTTTCACATAGAGTACTTTATATGAAAGGAGCTTAATCGTCCTTCGTAACCAACGGAAAGAAAGGAAAAATAAATAATTAATAAATGGTACCTAGTTCTGAAGCAGCCATCCGTATGTACAGTTCCTGTCCACCTTCATTGAATACTCTCACATCCATCAGTTCATTGAACCAAAGCAAGCAGCCAGTTCCACTTCCCTTGATATCAGAATTTGCATAGGCGGTGCAAGAACAGTTTTTCAAACACATTTCCCTGCACTCCTTGAGGCTCATGGTTCCATTAAACCAAGAGGATGAAGTGTCAGGTAATTTCATTCCGCTAAGCTTTCGAAAACCATCCTGACTACAATTCAGTTCAGTCCTTCGAACACAACCATCAGCCCAATCTAATAAACCCCAATTTTTTGGAGACTTGGGTACAAATCCTTCCAAGCATTCACATACAGGAGAACCTTGGATGTTGCAGCTACCGTATGCACCACATAAAGCATAGACATCACAGTTATCCATCATCAAGGATAAGTAAACGTTCCAAGTTTTTGTTCGATCAACCCACACATAACGTTGCAAAAGACCTGACTGATTCACAGCTAGCCTCGAAACAACTGAATTAATATAGAGCTCATATGTGTAGTATACTTCTGTCTCATTGAATATGAATTCAAAGCTGTATACATCATTTTTCTTCATCTCAGGAGCTCCACTAAACCGAATTCCATTCCATGAACCGTCACGATACAGAAATTTAGGTCCCTTCATTATAACAAGTTGTGGATATCCACGAGAATCTATCCGAAGCGAAAAGTCCCCTGGAGCTGGATCATCTGCACTCTTCCAGGATGATAAAAACGTTTCTTTACCTGTGATGAAATTCTTTCCAAGTTTCATTCCTGGTAGTAAGGTATCCGATGGATGATCAAAACTCTGCCATAAAATGTCCTCACCATCTCTGACCACAAGGTTTCCTGATTCCTGGAGCTGTGCAACTGGATTCTGAGAAGGTCTCGACGTATTGGATGACCAAAATAAACTGTTTGTGCTGTTAGTGAGTTGAAGAACTCCTTGGCTAGTTATACTTAAAATTCCTGATGTATCAGAAATTGGAGTTTCTCTGTTGGCTACCCATACTGCTGTTCTGATTGGTATATCTTTGTACCAAATTCCTAGGTATCGTTCTGTCGAACTACCTGGACTGAAGAAACCAAGTTCAAGGACTCCGTCTGCTGCTATTAAAGTGTCTGCGTTGCTATCTTTTATTGAATGAGCCGGTGTAATTGTATTTTCTGCAGTAGGACCTCTGAGCAGGCAAAGTAAGCAAATGCATACTAGAACCATTGCAACCACTGATTCCGACTTTCTGTTCAAACTGTATCATTCACCATGGACGGTAGGAATGCAACAAAATACAGGACTGGCTCTCAAGAAGAATTATGAGGACAAATATTGTTGTAACTTGCTTACAGTTGGCCAGATTTCGAAATCTTAAGCCATTGTAGCCAACAAAAACTAAGACTTGTAGCTTTCAACGCTATCAAATCTGCACCTGTAAGCATAAAAAGTATTCTCTATTGGCACAAGTCTTATGTCAGTTGTGGATAATCTTCCAAGAACCTTGGAATATCTACCCAGTTGAATTTTCTCAATCCTATCTTTAATGCCGTGGGACAGATGAACATGACCAAGTCATGAAAATTTAACCAAAGAACATCATGATCACCTTGTCTATGTGGTTCGATGGTCGTAAAGTCCACGGTTGCCCTATACCGATCAGGAACTGCATCACCGTAAAATTCTTCGTGACTATAAAAGTGGCAGCATATGTTTATTTGACCGTTTAATTTTACTTAAATTTTGAACTTATTGTCACGGCTAGAAGTCTTGGTCTTTTGTTTTTATTGTTCTATCCTTTTCAATGATCTTATTGGATATTTTTAACAATAATAAATACATTCATATTGAAAAAAAATAAAAAAGAAATAATTTTTTAAATAAAAAAGAGTATAAATTTTATTAGTTGGATTAAAATTGACTTAATTGTAAATTGGATCATGGTTAAGTGTTTCAAGTTTGGGTGGTCTTGTAGTTTAATTGAATTAATAATATATAATTAAAATATATTATAAAGACACTTGAAATATGTCTGCAGTTGCAATTAATTATATAATAAATTGTTTTAATTTAAACTTAA
Organism: Theobroma cacao; assembly: GCF_000208745.1. Lineage (NCBI taxonomy): Eukaryota > Viridiplantae > Streptophyta > Magnoliopsida > Malvales > Malvaceae > Theobroma > Theobroma cacao. The sequence goes on from NC_030856.1 coordinate 3,860,032, forward strand.
TTTTTTAATTAAAGTAATTGTTAACCATGCCAACAGACACTTGTGTCAGGTTGAAAACAGACAATTATGTTTGCAGAAAATAGATATTTGTGTCTCTAAAAAGAGTCTCCTCTTATTCTAAAAAATATACAAAAATAATTTAAATAATCTCTCATTTTCACTATATATTTTCAAATTTATTACAGAAAATTTTATAAAAATTTGGTAATTTGCCATATACTGGTAAATGCTCAGTATATTAGTTTTGTCATTACAAAACGTAATCAATCAGTAGATTTTATTATATCTCGAGATTTATCGATTGTAACCCTTTCATCAACTACCGGTAAGAACAAATAAAACTTTGAAGACATTGATATTGGTACACACCACGGAGTGATTTCATTTTTCTTTTAGTTTTCCATTCTAACATAAATTGCTTAGGTGCAAGTCTCCATTTAATAGTTTCACTATTACAGTTATTAAAATGCTTTCACTAAGACAGTCTGAGTAACACCTAGCTAAATTGGTGCTCTAAGTTTCAAGTCTTGCAAACGAAAGAACAGAATGAGTACATGTTTTATAAAAAAAGCTGTAGAATCAATGTGTGAGAAGTTATCAGGAAACCCAAGAACAGAATTTGAACAAGTTCTGTGCTTTCAATGCTTAAAATGACCTGAGTTGCCACCTTTGAAGAATTTCTATCATTTCAAGGATTGCAATGCTTAAAATGACCTGAGTTGCCACCTTTGAAGAATTTCTATCATTTCAAGGATTGCAATGCTTAAAATGACCTGAGTTGCCAATTTTGAAGAATTTCTATCATTTCAAGGATTTCAATGCTTTGAATGACCCTGTCCTGTTGGAAAAGTATTAAGCTTGAAGTAGACTTGAGCAAGGACAGAAGCACCAACTTGATACAAGGATGAAAATTTAACTCCAAATCTGTGCAAATTGCTGAGAAATGAAAAATAACATACTAACTAGTAGTTCTTGATGTAGTAGGATAAGGAGTTACCCCTTATTCTTTTCAAGCTAATTTAATAAAATGGATGCACACAAAACAAATATGATCATAATCAAGATTTTAGTTTTCGGTTCATTGAAAATAATAATATTAGTTTAAAAATTCCATGTAAGAAATTAGTCATGAAATGACATAAATTTGTAGCTATAACTATGAAGCGATCTTTAAGGATTCCAAACATGTTTTCTTTCCGGTTCTTGTATATATCCTATATAAATTGGTAAGGGTAGCCACTTAGTTAGCTATCGGAATTATTTAACAATTAGTTTCAAAATTCTAAAAATGAGAAGATATGTGAATCCTTTTAAAACGAGACACTTGAATCGCTTGCGAGATACTTTCATCTTTGATCTATAATTTTTTTACAGTGGATTCTTGACTTTTATCTTACCTTGCCTAATCACCGGGATGCCATCAACACTAATATTCAGAACTACAGAAGCAGTGACCAGATTATCTCAGTTTGCTGCCCCAAACAACTGCTTGTCCCCAGATATTCTTGTACCATATTGCCACATAGAGTAATCCATTGAAAAATTGGTAGGGGCAAAAGAATCCTAGTTCAAACATTTTCCCAGTTGATACTATAGTTTCTGAGTTATTGGGGCGTTACCCTGGTGAGACTGTGACCATTATAGCATTAGGGTATTTCCAGATGTGGCATGAGATCAGTATCAGCAGCACAACAGGAGGGTTTTTGAAACCATTTTGTTACCTACAATCCAAAAGCAATGATTAAAGCTGGATCTATTTTCATGTTCGAGAAATTAGAAGATTTGATGTCTGTTTTGTCCCAACTAATTTGTTTAATCTTTTAGCTCGAACAATTAGCTATAATAGTGTCAGAGCTTGAATCATGTCAGATACAAGATTTTACTTTTAATAGATTTGCCATATCAACCTTCTACAAGTATGTAAATGAAGAACCTTCAACTTCAATCTATACATCTAAATGAAAGCTAAGAAACAACTGGGGGAAGAGAAATACTTGCAGCAGAAGCCGAACTCATATTGCCACAGCAGCAGAAGGAAACTGTATCATAGCCTCTTTGTTTTATCAATGTCTATAAAATTGTTATCCACTGATCAGATACTAATTATCTAAGTCCACGGGAAATTTGTTTGGTAGGAAAATATTACTGAGAAAGCACTCTGCAATTTCTGCTAACACAAGTTTGTCAAGTCAGACTAACAAGAATACTAGTCTTGGTCTACGTGCGATATTCTAAAGAAGAATGGGCCTGTTGTAGACTTATCCAAAACATCCACAGTCCACGTTGGAATTTTTTTTGATAGAAGCAATCGACCATGTTGACAATTGATAGAGGCAGTCCACAGTCCGCTATGTTGTGATATTCTACTTTTGGAGGCTTAGAACTTTGCGATTTTATTGAAGATATTTTTTGAGGTAAAAACAGTTTTTCGAAAGTGATGCGCATAATAGATAGTTATGTTTGTGGCAGACCTAATTAAATGATATAGTCGTCTTTTGTGTAAGAGTCATGCAGGTCCCATATCCTAGAACAGCTCTAGGCAGTGACAGATTCAGAAATTTTTCTGAATGTGTCGTAATTATAATAATAATAATAATTAAAACTTTTTTTTTCAGTATAAGATATATCGAGAGAATATTTAGATCAAATTTAACAAATTTTTCTTAAAAGATTGTTTGGTATCATCATTAGTAGAATTATGTTATTGTTGCCTAAGACTTGAATCTTGTGAGACAATTTTTTGTATTTTAACATATTTTTTCATGACTTATTTATCCAAAAACTTATTAAAAATTACTACTCATTTGTCATTGGTATAAACTAAAATATTAAAATTAAATAAAATATGATCTTATATAGCAAATTATCAAATTCAACAACAAGCAATTTGACAAATTTCTATTCATGAATCAAAAGCATCCACAAACCACATAAAATTAAATATAAAAATCAAATAATCCAACAATATATATACAAATAAATCAAAAAAAGAAAAACTCATAATTTTAAGATATTATTTGACATGCAATACTATTTTCTATTAGCTAGATTTTGTTTGGGTTCCAAACTATCAAATTAATCAAAAATTATTTTGATATGCAATATTTAAAAAATTAATTTGGCTTGAAAATTACTTTTTGATAAATTTATTTTGACTTAGAATCTTTAACCCCACCCCCTACAAAATTGTAAAAAAAATTAATGGACTCAATAGTATATTAACAACTAAAATTTTTTGATAAGTGAGTGATTTCATGTGACACCAGTACTATAGGTTTGCCCTTGGCTATAGCTAGATTATGTTGTATTAAAAATCTCTCTCCATAATGATGATTGGACATATATATATATTGTAATTTGGCCTTGAAATGAGCAAGTCTCAGTTCTCCTATTACTTGCAAGGAAATATTAGGCTCAGCCTTTTATTTGGAACAAAGTAATATTCACTTACTTTCTTCTTCTAGTTTAGCTTAACCATTGGTTATGGTGTGTTGACCCAATTCTTATAAAAAAATCCAAATAGTATCCAAGCTTTCATGGTCTTAAAAGCCCATTAGCAAACTTGAAAACCTTCACCAAAAATAAAAAAAATAAAAACCACTCTTTCATTAGAACATGGCTTCTAGTGGCAGCACTTCATCCCTTTCACCACCAATTTTCAACGGTGAAAATTATGCTATTTGGACAATTAAAATAAGAGCCTTCCTTAAAGCATTCAATCTTTGGGAAGTAGTTGAGCAGGGAGGAAAGCCTCCTGCACTAAGAGCCAATCTCACCATAGCCCAAATAAGATAGCGTAGTGAAAATGTGGCCAAAAGATACAAGGCCGTGTCCTACATTCAAAATGTTGTGATAGAGACCATTTTCACAAGAATTATGGCTTATGAAATAGCCAAAGAAGCTTGGGACAAGCTCAAAGAACAGTTTCAAGGATCTAATAGAACTAAGAAAATGCAAGTTCTAAACCTAATGAGGCAATTTGAATTGCTAAACATGAAGAAGGGTGAGCAATGAAGGATTATTTTGATAAGCTCATGAAGATAGTTAACCAAGTGAGGCTTCTAGGAGCTGAGTTATCAGATGCAAGAATTGTGGAAAAGGTGTTGGTTAGTATTCTTGAGAGATTAGAGTCAAAAATTGTAGCTCTTGAAGAATCAAAAGACCTCATCATGATGGCCTTGCAATAGCAAGTTAATGCACTTCAAGCTTTTGAGCAAAGTAGAGATCAGACTTAAAGAGGTCATTGAGACAGCTTTGCAAACTAAGTTCAAAGAGAAAACAGTCCTAGAAAGCAATGGTAAGAAGTCCTCTGGTGACAAAAGAGACAAAAATAGAAAATTTGTTACAAATCAAGAAGTGCAAGGTGAGAAACCTAGGTATCTTCCTTGCACTCATTGTAAAAAAAGAAATCATTCAAAGAATATTTGTTTGTTTAGACCTAACATCAAGTGCAAGAGTTGCAATCAGTTAAGCCATGTTGAGAGAGTGTACAAAAACAAAACAAATCAACAAAATCAACAAGCTTAAGTGATAAAAGAAGTTAAGACAATAGAAGAATTGTTGTGCATGGCATCCCAAGGCATTTTGGAAAAGTTTTTAGAAACTTGGCTAATTTACAATGCTTGTTCAAGCCACATGACACCAAACGCTTCCTTATTCTCTCCCATTGATCAAAGTCAATTTGCAAGAATTGAAATTGGGAATGGAGACTACTTGGAGGCTATAGGCAAAGGTACAATTGTTGTTTCTAACCCTACAAGAACCAGGTATGTCTCAAATGTATTTCTCGTGCCAAGCATTAGCCAAAATTTGCTTAGTTTCAGTTAGATGATTGACAATGAATATTCTATATTGTTTAAAGACAAGACTTGCACTATTTTTGAGCTTTCAGGTATTGTTTTGATGATTGTTAAAATGAAGAACCGATGTTTTCCTTTGGAATGGTATCAATTAAGTTTAAATGCTATTGAAAAGGATGAACATATTGATGTTTCTAGATTGGCACTCTTGAAAAGAGCTATGAATCCAAGGAACAAAATATTCTGAACATGAATAATCACGTGTTGGAGGACCAAGTTCTAGCAACAGAAGGAGCAAGTATTGCTACTAGCCCATCTCCTCCTATTATTACAATCAGTAGTGGCGCTAATGCTACTTTGTTTAAGAAATCAGTCTCAAGTGAGGCATTCTCCTCGAACTCAAAGAAACAAGAAATGGTGGCACAATCATTGGCTGAAGCCGAATATGTCTCAGCTACAACAACCTCAAATCAAGTGAATTGGTTGAGAAAATACTTTTAGATTTAGGAAAGTTTCAAGAAAATCCGACTGTTCTTTGCGTTGATAACCAATCAACTATCTCTATGGCTAAAAATATTATCCAACATGGCCGTATAAAACATATCTGGGTTAAGTTTCACATGATCCGTGATGCTGTGAAAAATAAGGGAATCAGTTTGCAACACTATATCTTAAACAACCCGTTGGCAGACATTATGACTAAAGGATTGCCAACCAATAAATTTTTGGAGTTAAGAACGCTCTTAGGTATCTTCAAAACTGAGCTCATAGACGTGTGATAGAACTTTGAGATCATATTGAAGATCAATTTGGAGGTAAAAATAGTTCCTTGAAAGTGATGTACATGATAGATGAAAAAAATAGATATATCTGTAGAAGACCTAGTTAAATGGTATAGTCTTCTTTTGTGTAAGAGCCATGTGGCTCCCATATCCTAGGACAACTCTAGGCAGATTATGTTGTATTATAAATCCCTCCCCATAACGATGATTGACTATATATATATATATATATATTGTAATCTAATTTGAAATGAACAAGCCTCAGTTCCCCTATGACTTGCAAGGAAATATTAGACTCAGCTTATTATTTGGGAAAAACTAATATTCACTAACTTTGTTCTTCTAGTTCAGCTTAACAATTGGATATGGTGTGTTGAGCTGATTTTTACCAAAAATCCAACAAAAAGACTAAATAGTCACTTAACTTAGTCTAGCAATGCCAGATAAATATTTAGAGAACTATAAAGGTATGTTAGCGTTAGTTTGAAAGCACAACATAGCTTATCAGTCTAAAATCATGGCTGAGCTGAGACATACTTGATCTGAACACATCAAATATTACAATCACAATCAAAGAATAAGTTTTCCCAATTATGAACTAAACAGATATTTTCACCTCGAATATATGTAACTGAACAAACGATCCAAATAACTTAGCAAAATTGAAAAAATACCATCTTTCACATTATGTTCCAGAAACAAAACATTGATATAATAAAAACTAAAGATATAGTCAAAATGAAATCCAAACTAAGTAGCTCTACATGTACTTCAACTATCGGAATTTAAAGCACAAGAAAGTGAGTAGCTAAATATGGATTTGATGCTGAGACTATGTTCTCAACATGGTGTTGATGCTGAGACTATGTTCTCAACATGGTGGTAGCCTTATCACTTTAAGCTTACATGTTTTTAATTCTTCTTTTCTCTTTAAGCTTACAAGTTTTTAGTTCTTCTTTTCTATTATCCTCTTTTTATGCTTAGCCTATAACCTTATGAGCACTTTTACTAACTATTTGCTACATACTTGTAAGCTACTATAAGTAAATGCTTTGATAACTCTATTATATGGAGTTATCTTATGCATCTTTGGAACCTAAAATTGATCTAAGTCCTCTAGTTTTAAGTAATCCATAGGTAATTTTATGCTTAGTAGTAGTAATTTAATATATGTCATGGCATTTATCATTTATGCAATTTCAATGAATTTCTTGTTAAAATCCCTCATTCCAGCCCCTAATTAATTGATTTTCTGATATTGAAGGATGTGCAAGGACTTGGAACTCAAATGGCAAAGGATGGTGCAAGTAGCTTAAGAAAGGCCTCCAACCATGCTGCAATGTTTTGAGTATAACTCAAGCTACAGAACTCCAATTGATACAATTATTAGACTTACAGAAAGCTAAGAGGAAGAGCTACAACTTTTATGTTTAGCATTTCACCCAGTTCAGAATGGATCATAGTAAAAAATGCAAAGGAAGTTGACTAACTGGAACAGACTGCAGTCAGAACATGTTGACAGAAGCATGGGCACCTAGGCGTCAAATGCTCTGTCCAGCATGTTAAAACAAGCCACAAAACAGAACCTTGGGCGCCTAGGCTCCGACACATAATTTTGCACATTTTTGGCCATTCGATTTCACATCAAAAGGGGTATAAATACAAACATTTTTTAGGGCCGAAAGGGTGGACTTTTGAGGAGCAACTTTAGAGGCAAAAAGGAGCTTTCCATAAGGAGAAAAGAAGAGGAAAAATCTTGAAGAAAAGCTTGACAATGCTGCACCAAAAGAGTTTTCTCTCACTAGTTTTATTTTTCTCTCTCTAAATCTCCTTGTATAAATACTTAGTTTTGCTGAAATTTTGTTGTGGGCTATTGAAATGTTAAACTAAACTTTCATTGCAAGGATTATGGTAGACATTAATGTATAGTTTGGATGTTTGATTAACTATTACTTGTGTTTGTGGAATATTTAGGGTTTATTCAAATCTACACTTATTTCCCATTTTATTGATTGATCACCAATAGGATGTGTATGGGTTTTTAGATAATACTTGACAAAGTTTATCTAAAAAGACCATGGTTTGAGTACTATATGATCCTTGCCATTAGGAATTAATTAGGTGATTTGTTACTAGGGTAGATATACATCTAGTAACCATATACAGTCAATTATAGGACTTACACTTAAGGAACTTAGCTTAATTAATTAGCTATAGATATGTAGAGAATTAAATTAAGTTAAGCCATTGTACGATATCTCAATGGAGAATCATACATGCTTAAGGATCCTAGGCTAGCATTAGTTATTCGTAAAAATAGGTAATTAGTCAATCTTAAGTCCAAATGAAACATTAATTGAAATCATAATCCTAGGCACTTCCCAACTGTTTTCCAACTCAATTTACTAGCATTTTTTTTAGCTTAGTTCACTAGTTTAGCCTTGTTACTTTAATTTTCATTTTCAATTAATTTCCATACTAGATTTCCTTGAATAAGATTAGATTGCCCAATATTAGTAATTAGCAAGAATTTAGATACCATTCCTTGTGTAGACGATAACTCACTCAATACTATATTACTTGTTGACCATGTGCACTTGCATGATGTTTTGCTAATTTGATAAAATTTTTAAAGCAAATTGCCTTGATAAATTAGCAAGCAACATGGTTAGCACTCTATTTGTATCCTTTACTGCATTGAGCAGATTACTAATAAAAACCACTTTATTAGCTGAGCAAAAAAAAAAAAGGTGAGAGTAAGTTTAGGCTACTTACTAAGTTCTAACAACTTTATTTGTGTTTGCCTTACTTTGATCACCGCAAACTATTCTTGTCATTCCAAAGTCTGAAATCTCGGGGTTCATATCATTGTCTAGTAAGACATTGTTAGCTTTGAGATCTCTATGTATAATCCTTTGTCTAGAGTCTTGATGAAGATAAAGAAAACCTCGAGCAATTCCACCAATGGCATGCATATGCATTTTCCAATTTAGTAGTTTGCTTTTGTTTGCTCTTATTATGTCTGAACAATGTGAGTGCATTGTCTAATTGAATCTTACAGAAAAACTGTAAAAGAAAAAAAAGAAACGAATGCTATGATTTGAGGATCAAACCAAAAATCAAGTAGTCCAAGCTTTTGTTGGGCATGTGCTCATAGATCAGCATCTTTCCATCTCCTTGAATGCTATAGCCAAGAAGCCTCACAAGGTTTCATTAAAAAATTTTGGAAGGTTAGTCATTTGATGTTAGATATTTAGCGTGGACTTACATTATTTAATTTTTTTTTCTATAAATTACTTATATATAAAATTTTATCATTTCAGCTTTTGACAACTTTGTTAGCAAACTGACCTTATTTACAATAATGCTTAGAGAATCAAAAGACCTCTCCTTCACACTATGTATCTTTTTGATACATATATAGAACCAAGGAATCATCATACAATGCTCAAAAACTGGTATATGTTAAGCCTCTTTACTTGGAAAGTAAGCAATTTATCTTATAAATTGAAGTATATGGGATACTTGAAGATAACATGTGGGTGCTTGTTAAAAAACAAGTTCACTGAACATGACTTGCTATGAAAACTCCAATTGGTATTTCATTCAAGTGTCTATAAAATATATTCTCATTTGATAATTATGCAATTAGTCCTTAGACTTGAAACATCAAGTCATCTTGTATGAGGAATGATATATTTTCATTTCATCCTTATGGGTCTAGAAATGACCAGATGCCTAAACATGGTGGTTTTGGATATGTCATGAAGCATGCGAATGTAAATGAGTAGTCAAGAGAGGATTCATCACCCTAAGTGATATGAGGAGATGTATCTCATTTGTTTTTAATTCTTGATTAACTTGTATAAAGTTTTTGGCCAAAGTATGATGAATTTGAGGAAAGTTAGTTTCCTAAATTCATAAGGTTAGTCATGAATTATGATAACCAATATGGAATGTTATAAGTAGACACTAAATCATGCTTTGTGTTATATCCGGGATATTTAATGAAACGACCGTATCACACTGAAAAGCTTATCACTAAAGGGCTTTGTCAAATTCTTTAATTAATTCTTTAACATTTAGGTGGTCATGATCCATTACCAGATGTAGCTCATGATCTATAAATATAAATTAATTATCAAATTGATATTGGATTATAATTTATATTTATTGTCAATATGTTAAAAGCCTAATAGGTCACACATATTAAGTGACATGATTAGAATTAAATAAGGATAATTAATTAAGTTGGATTTAATTTAAACATACCAAAATAAAGTGAAAAAATTAATTAAGTTCATAAGGATTTAATTGAATTAAAATATAACTATTGTATCTAGAGTTACAACTTAGTTTAACTATATATATATATTGTGTTCGTCAACTAAAATTTTAAGCTTTTAGCCACTTCTTAGTCATTTCATAAAAATAAGAAAAGAAAAATAGTTTTCTTTGTTTGATAGAAACAAGATTTGGTAATAATTTTTGGTCTTTTTATTTTAGAAATAAAACTTGTTAGCATAAGTAAAATCTTACTTTTGAGAAAGTCTTATTTGGTCATTGTGTGGATTACTGTTAGAAACTAAATATTTGGGTGGCTGAAGATTTGACAAATCTTAAACGTAAAGAAGCAAAAATTTCGACCGTAGGATTTTAGACTGTCTTATTCTCTTTTCGAGTTACTTGCTTCATCACAAGTTGTAGACACCTTAAAAAAAATATATATATATATATATATATATATATATATTATATGATAGTAAATTCACATTAAGGTTATTTTTAGGGAGCGAAAACACCAGAGAGATATCAAGTCATTTGCTTGATTTGATAAAACTAAAAGTTAAAGAGCAACCATTGAAATCTTTTTTGAAGGCAAAAATTGAGAGATTAGAGGATCGTACTGATAACGTGTTAAAAAATATAAATTGAAAAAACAATTATAAGAAAAAAGTATTAATAAAGTAAAAAAAAAATCTTATTCAAGTGTATATTAACAAATGAAGCAAGTGAATTTTCTTTCAAGTTTAATTTGAAATTTTAATGAATTTTATCAAAGCTAATTTAAACAAAGGTCAACATATGTTGAATTTAGATATTTAAAATTTAAGTTATGCTATGTTATTTATAGATTTAACTTGCCGTAAAATTTTAAGTAAGAATAACAATCTTACTTATTAGCAAAAGATAAAAATTATGTTAACTTTTTTAAATTACAAGATGTACTATATCAATTGGATTTTGACCAAGGTTTAAGCAGGGTTAAAGAAAAGATGAAGCAAACAATTCCCCTTTATGAAGACATATATCCATCAATAACACCCCTGATGACTTAGCAACAATAATTCATAAAATCATACCAAAGAAACCTTAACATGTGAATTAAAAGAGATTAATCTTAAAATGTAAAAACTAAACATTGAAATGAGGCTCGGCATCGAATACGACCAGAACCAACTATACATTACCAATCAAAGATGACGTGGAGAGGTCCTAATGGTCAACGTGGCGACCTGATGATTCAACTGCCCAAGTCTTTGTCAGAAATTTATGTGTCTAAGGTTAAGGTTTGGTCTTCCTTTCTTTTCTTTTTTTCTTTTTAATTTTAATTTCATTAATTTAAAATTTGTAAGTTTCGGTTGGGACGCAGAAATTGATATTGGATAGCTCAGAGGTGCGGTGGATAAAATAGTTAGCAAAAAGGAAACTGATGCTTATAAGTGGGGCCTCGGTTTCAAGCCACGTGGGTTGAAAAGCATGTGGACCCCACTTTATCTACAAAAGCAGCTCGCTGGGATTTTCAGCCTAAATAAAAAGTAAAAACCACATTTTTTAAAATTAAAATAAAAATAATAAAGAAAGGAAAATCTGTAGGTAAGCGACTAGGCGGCACCTTGTTTTAAATGTCTGAGAAGTCGGGTGTATGTTGATTCGGTGAGGTGAGGGACCCAACTCAGGACTAGCGAGTGTTTGGCTTGTATTACGCTTGGAGTCCACTTTTTTATATTAATAAATTATAGAATTATAGAATTATTGAATTATAGAATTATGCATTGTAACATATTTGATTATAATCTATATTTAAAATCTAAATATATTTCAAATCTTTATTATTTACAACAAAAAATGTTAAGTTATATAAAATTATTATGAAATCAAACTTAATTTATTTAAATTATTTTTTATTATAGTTATTAAATCGAAATATGTATTGGGTGCTAAATTTTATTTCTAAATATCAAATATCATATCTTATCATATAATATCATAACAAATTTTAAAAATTAATCATAAATGGGATGTATTCATGTAAACAAACTAAAGAAAAAATTTCCTAAAATATTATATTTATTAATAAGATTGAGCATTATATGACATAAATTGAACAAATAGTTGTTTTTAAATTTAAACTGTCAATTAAATTAAATTTTATTATATTTATTACATTTAAGTGATGTTTGGTGTTTTACAATACAATGTGATTATAGTTAATTTAATTACAATTAATATGATTGCAGGGAAAATAAAATTATAGTGTTTAGTTTATAAGCAAAGTAATGATTAAAATACAAAGAAGATAACATTACAGGGTTTCGTTTATAAATACTTTGTTCGGAATATAATGTTAATTTTTAAAATTATTCCTATTTATTAAAATGTAAGTTTAATATATTTGTATTTTTTATTATTAATTTTTATATAATTTCATCTCTTAAATATATTTTAATATCATATATTTTATTGTTATTTCTTATTATAATCTTATATATATTATTTTCATTTCTTAATATAATTTTTTATATTATATATTTTAATTTAATTTTTTTTTAAAAAATATATTTTATTGACAGTTACCAACTCACCATGACTATTAAGAATAATAAAAAAACATCTTTCGAAATTTATATTAAAGAAAACAAACTTTAACATTGCAAAATTCTTTTAATAAAGTAATAAAATTGAATGATAAAAATGTCTCTAACAATATTGCAG